>NW_024412426.1:1665022-1818161 GCF_014898765.1 Herpailurus yagouaroundi
GGAATTTGACCGCATTCCACAAGAGAACCCAGAGTGGATATCGGCTTTGAAGTCAGCTGTACCACCCACGTACAGGCGAAAGGGAGAACTCTGAAATTGGGTCCCGGAAGGTCATAGCTGGAAGGAATCTTGAAGGCCACGTGGTTCAACTCTCTCATTTTATAACAGGGAAAGTGGGATCTAAAGAGGAGTAGAACACACAGCTAATCCCAGTCCAAACCTCTCCCTCCTCCCTCCTTCCACCCATCCACCCATCACACGTTTATTGAGCACTTTCCGTATGCAACCGGGTGGAGGACTTGGCACTCGTGCCCACTCGTGTGCCCGTATTCCCTGCGTCGTACTTCGCAGATGGTGCTGGACCCTGGCAGCCCCATCCTACCTGCTGTCCTGTGCCTCCATGCTGTTTCTTCTACCTCTTTTTCACCCCCTCCTGAGACATCACTTCCACCTGTTCGCTGGGCTAACTCTCATTCATCCCTGAAAACTGAGTTCAGGGTGTTAAGTCAGAGGGCCACGGATGACGGGCTCCTTAGCTGCTCCAAGCGATCGCTGTGTGCACGTTAGAAAAAGGTGCCCTTGTTTTCTAGCCTGCTAGCTGCTGGGGGGAAAGTGTTGTAATAATTATTGGATGAACATGTACAGCGGTTCCAAGGTGACTGGCATGTGTTGGAGTTGTGTGCCATGCATCCTGCCCAGCCAGAGCAGAGGCCCTGTCTTAAATGTTCGCTGTCGGTGGTCTCATGATACCCCCTGCTTATTTGTATGTGTCCATCTCTCACACTAGACTCTCAAGACCGATACTAATCCAAGCGCCTAACTAACACGCGGATTATCTGTTCTGTCAGATAATCAAGCATTCATTGAATGTCTAATAACATCTTTCAAATCCAATGTTAATTGCTCATTTGTCTGCGTTCTTCACTAGTCTGCAGGCTTCCTAAGAACAGAAACACTTACCTTTTTTATCTCCAGTGTCTGACTCAGTAGGTGCTCAATAAATCTTGATTGAAGGGATGAGTGAATGAACGAATGAATGAATGGAGCAAGCTCTGAAGGCTCTGATTAATTCAATTCCAAGTGCAGCTGGGGGAAACAGGAAACTCAGACCCAGGAAACACTGAGTAGTTTCTTTCTTTTTTTAAATGCTATTTATTTTGAGAGGGAGGGAGAAAGCATGAGAGCGCGTGAGCGGGGAAGAGCGGACGGAGAATCCCAAGCAGGCTCTACGTTGTCAGTGCGGAGCCCTATACGGGGCTCAAACTCACGAAGCTCGAACTCGCGAATTGAACCGTGAGATCACGACCCGAGTCGGACACTTAACACACTGAGCCAGCCAAGCGCCCCACACCAAGTATTTCCTAACGCAGATCCTCAAAGCCATTGCACGAGCTTGACTGCTATTGGGCCCCGAGTCTAAAATCCCCAGATGGCAGGGGACGCGATGGCTCAGCTGTTTCCTCACTTAAACCCTATTGCCTCTTGTTACTACCAGGTGTTCTCCCTAATGGTATTCAACTAATAATAGTAATAATAATAGTGTCTGACACATGTAATTTAACAGATGTCAGGAATGCTTGTAAGCACTTTACGTATGTTAATTCATTTCATCTTCTAAACAACTCTGAATCAGATACTATTGACACTCCCACTTTTCAGGTAAAGAAACTGGGTAGTTAAGTGACTTGTCACCCAAAAAGCTGAGGTTCTCACCTGGGCACTTGGGCTCCAACATCCATGGCTAGCTAACTGCTATTCAATAGCCTGGTCTCCAGAGAACCCCCTTCAAAACGAGAAAGCTATAATTTGGAATCCTACCCTGTGTTTCCATTGGGTTCTAACCTCTCCTTCTTCAGAAAACCTTTCCAGAGCTGCTGGGTTCTGTCTTTCATTCTCATAGATCCTACTGAATGAGAGGGTTCTCAGCCCCCTTAGCCTTTGGTAATTGGCTCAAGATAATTATCACCATCTAAAACTGAGAGGGGAGTTTTGTTCCATCACTGCCTGAGCCCTGTTCCCAGTGCTACCTCCAGCTGCCATTCCAGTGTGCCACGCTTCAACATGCTGGAAGAAGGCAAGTAAATTGACTCTGCGGTGGCCTCTCTTTACTGGGTTGGCCAAATGGAGAAATCTCTCCATAACCAAAGCGGAGTCCCTGGGTGTCCCTTCCAAATCACAGAATCGGGAAATAGCATCCATCTAGTGCCTGAGTCTGTAGTAGAATCTTTTCTTTCCCAAGAGAAAGGACACAGGGCTCGATGTAAGATAGGCTCTACCCTCAGTACAGCTCCTCAGGTACCCACAGTGACAATGGAAACCAATTACCAGCCACACCTTCCTTCATCTACCCTTTGGTTTTGCCTCTAACAATGTTCTGTAGCCAGCCAGGACTAATTTTAACTCTTGGTGTCTTCTACTTAGAGGAGCTTTTTCAGAAGTTTTCCTGGTGAAGCAAAGGATGACTGGGAAGCTCTTTGCCCTGAAGTGCATCAAGAAGTCACCTGCCTTCCGGGACAGCAGCCTGGAGAATGAGATTGCCGTGCTGAAAAAGTGAGTGGGTCTTAGGGTTGGTCGGGTACAACTGTGAGATCATAACATTTCCTTCACAAATTACCTTTGAGTAGGACTGAAGATGGATTTCCACACCCAAAGGCATTACTTACTCCCCTTGATTGCATTAATGTGTCCATTGGATCAATCGGCCAAGTTAAGCCAGGCAGGTGCTTCTGCTGATTGGGGGGTGGTTGTGGGGGGCAGCAAACTGACTAGCAAACCAACTGATAGCAGACCTGGTTTGTGCACATAGACCAGAGAATAATTAGCTCAATGGAACAAAAATCAACTAGGGCCAATAGCAGGAAGAATCAGTAATTAAGGAAGCAGAAGATTTAGAAATTGCTTTGACTTTATTCCAAAGCAAACATAGGCTCAGCACCCCAGCCATCATGGTAGAGGCCACACTAACAAACCATCTGACTGTTTACAGCAGGACCCAAACAAAAAAGCCTTGTGGAATCCCCATGGTATGCCAAAAGTGTATTAGGCATTAGGAACACAAGAATAAGGCCTACAAAATTCCTTATCCTCAGAAGCTCACATTTTCTGGGCAGAGACAGGTGCCCATAACAAACTCTAATCCCATTAGACATGAGCCAATAGTAGCAGAAGGCAAGGCTTGAAAAATACAGAGATTCATTTTGCCCCTACATGTGCATTTTTATGAGTATGGGGTATTAGGTACATTTTTAAGGAAGAGGCACCTTGATAGGTGAGTAGGATTTAATGGAGACAGGAGAGGCAATGCAGAAAGGGAATTCAGGCTGAGAGTAACAGAAACTCAACTGTGTAAGTGCAACGGACGTTAGGAAAGAGTCGGTGTTAGAAGCCCCTGAGCTTAGAGTAAGGATCATCAAGGGACAGGAGACGAAATCAAATGAGATCTGATTATAAAGGGTCTTGGCTACCATGGTAAAGAATGTTGACTTTTTTCCGTGGGCAAAGAAAAGTCATCAAAGAATTTTTAGTAAGGAATCACATGATCAGACTTATATTTTAGAGCCATGCCTCTTAAGCATGGTGGAAGATGGATTTAAGACTTTCTCAATAATCTAGACAATGGGTGAGGATACAAGCAAAGGTAATAGCAGGATCGTGTGGCAGCAAGAAGACTGGATTCAAGAGAGAGAGTGATTGGGCTTGGGATCGACTGCTTCGAGTATAAAAGAGAAAAGTACTAAAAATGATGCTGAGATTGAGCGATTTGGTGGATGGTAATGTCATTGCTTGGATAGAGAACAAAAGGGATGTGTAGGCTTGAAGGAAATAGAAAGAAATTTGTTGGAACATATTGAATACGTGTATCCCCCAATCTCTACATGGAGGGTGCTGGAGATACCAGTTTGGACTCCAGAGAGATTAGAACAGAGATGGACTGTGGACTCATTGAGAGCAAGGACTATGGTGGTCTTTCTTACCATTGTATTGTATCATCAGTCCCTAAACAGCATAGATGCTTGGTAAAGATTTGTTCAGTAAATGATATATTAATGTTAGTATTGTCAACTTGTAAGTGTAATTGAATCCATCAGGTACCCACTTGCAGTTGGTCTATAATTTTAGAAATTAAACTTAAAGATGTTTAGATACTGTTTATTATGTGTTTACTATTCCCCAGGCACTATACTAAGCATTTTGCATGCATTTAATCCTGATATAACCCTGAGAGAGATGTACTTTACAAACCAAAAAAGTGGGGCTTAGAAGATTTAAGAAAACCAGCCAGTCATCCATTTCATAAGTATCTCATCCAGATCTGAACTCAAACCCAACTGACTCAGAGTCCAAATTCTTAACCCCTATGCTACCCAGCCATGAACCAAACTTCCTAGAAAGGTTCTTCCTATGCACAGAATTGCTGCCCGGGAAGCCAAGCCCCACAGCAAGTATGATTATTCTGCTTGCCTTGGCCCTTGAGTAATCCCATTCAGAGAGAACCTAGAGCAAATTTTCCTGAACACAGCATTACTGACATTTTAGACCAGATAATTCTTTATTGGGGTGGTGGGGTGGTGGACTGTGCATTATGGGATATTGACTGGCATTCCTGCCTCTGTCCGTTAGATACCAGTAGCTCTTACCCCCTCCCGAGGCACAATAACAAAAAATGTCTCTAGTTATTGTCAAATATTCCCCCAGGGACAAAAGAGCCGCTGGTTGAGAATTACTATCAGCAACAAAGACATTCCACAGAACTGACCCCAGAAAATAGCATCTTCCCGGCTTCTCAAAATATTCCGGAATAAGAATTTTGCAACACTACTTCTGTGGTTACCCATGAGGAGGCTTAACTAACCCGATTCTCTTCTGCTGCAGTCCACTTTCTTCGAGGATGTTTCTGGATACCCATTTTGTAAAATAATCTAGTTTCGGGTGTTCCCTTGGCCTTCTTCAGGTATTTTAACTTTCTCTTTTGGCAAAGTTTAAAGAGATTTCTGGAGTAGTCACAAAATATTGGTTCCCTGAAGGCAGAATGATCAATTATCCATTCAAAAATATGGATTGAACACCACTCTGGGATCTTTAAGATTTCTTTGTGACCACCTATTTATTAGGAAGGTTTCACAAGGATCCACTCTTCCTAAATATTGTCATCAAAGTCTCTAACAGAAATAAAAAAGTCCATTCTTTGTCTGGACACCTAAACCACGTACCATGACCCTTCCTTTTCCCCAGGATCAAGCATGAAAACATCGTGACCCTGGAGGACATCTATGAGAGCACCACTCACTACTACCTGGTCATGCAGCTGTAAGTGAAAGGTGACCCACTTCCTCTACAGACGTCTCTGGGGGCCTGGGAGGCCTAGAGGAAGCTGCTCGGTGGTGAGGGGAGTACGGTGATTTAAAAGATGAGATCAAGAATTAGTTCAAGAGGCTCTCAAATGCTAAGATTTCTCTCAGGTTAAGTATGCCTCTGGTCATGAACATGTTCTGTGTGGACCGAAGGGTAGAACTAGGACTGATTATTGAGATGGTCTGTACCACGACAGCCTTACCGATCGTTAAAATATTTTTTTAATGTTTCTTTATTTTTGAGAGAGAGAGAGAGACAGAGCGCAAACAGGCGAGAGGCAGAGAGAGAGACAGACACAGAATCTGAAGCAGGCTCCAGGCTCCGAGCTGTCAGCACAGAGCCCAACATGGGGCTTTAACCCATGAACCGCGAGATCATGACCTGAGCTGAAGTCAGATGCTCAACTGACTGAGCCATCCAGGTGCCCCTAAAGTATTTGCTACAAGTCAGCTAAGCGACTCTGGCAGCAGCTGTGACTCCAACCCATCCATCCTCCCCTGTGCCCCAGCCACTCCCCTCAGACTTTCTGGACCTCCCCACAATGCTACAGTTGAAGGGATAATGACTGGCATAGCAGGGAACCTTCCAGAACCCTTCTCGGGCGCCACGGCTTGAGTCCATTTTGACCAGTCAGTCCATCAAACTAACGTTAAATACTTTAATGCCACTCTAGGGTAAAATTACTGTGGGATTAGAAACCACACGACACAGATTTCAATTTGATACATATAAAAAAAAAAAAAGATTTTCTCAAAAGAGATCCATCCAAAGTTAAAAACAGGCTGTGACTGTGTGTGTCCATCTGTGGGACAGAAATGGTGCCTCCCTAGAAAGGTCTCCACATCATTGTCATATATAAATAGGAGTTCTGTCTGAGACTGAATGCTGTAGGAGTTGGTCGGTGCTCCTACAAGTGCTCAGCCTTGGACTCAGAGAAACTTCTATTTATAAAGTACACACACACACACACACACACACACACACACACACCACTCTGCTATCTCTATGGCTAGATGCAATATTTTTGACTAACAGGCTGATTCCTCAGAAACTTTAATGAGTTGATTCAGGCCTAAGCAGCCTATTAACTCCAAGGCTCACCTGAGGCCCAGTGACTAGAGGGAGCAGGTGGTCAAGGGAGTGAGGTTGGGGATAGGGGTGCAGAACAGCATTAACAAATGAGCAGGGACCATGTGGCACCTTAATGAGGCCAATTCAACAGGATTAGCACACATTTAGATAGCCAGCTAAGGGGAGGCAGGGAAGCGGGCAGATTCAGATATCACCAAAGAGTGGAAAGCCTATGAGGGTGCCAGCTCTAGGACCCAGGCCACCCCGTGTCAGGAATTGCTAGTTGTGCATAGAGACTGTCTTTCTCCTGGGCCTCTAGATCCTATGGCAGAGCCCAGAGCTTCAGGACAGAAACAAAAGGAGTAGGGCGGTGTGCATCTTGATTAGAGAAATTCTCCTTCCTCATCACTGCATGGTCCTATGATGTGTGCACGTCCACATCCGGTGTCATGGAACAGTGACAAGGGGGCAAGGACTGTGAAAGAGTTGGAAACCCTGGCCCATGAAATGTTTATCCCAGGGAAGGCCTCAGGTGAGCATTTCACTGTCTTCACATACTTGAAGAGATCCACGTGAAAGGGTGGTATTCTTGCTCTGCGTGGCCCCAGTGGGTAGAAGGGCTATCTGCTGGTGGAAACTACAGGGAGTGGGTTCCGTCGTAATATACAGAAATATTAAGAAGGCGGTGAAAGATAAAACAGTCTGTCTTAGGGGTAGTGAGTTGTCGGCCTCAGAGGTGTTTCAGGACGAGCTAAGAAACTTCTTGGCAAAAATAGTGTAGATGGCATTCAAGAGATGGGGAGCAGAGTGGATCTGAAGCTCCCCTGAATCCTAAGATACCTTATCATTGGAGTCTCCAAGCAGCACTAGAACTCCACCCACAAGTTCGGCAGTCAGTAGCCCAGTTTTCCAGTGAGGACAGAAATCCTGACACGAGCACAATTTGTGTCACGTGTACACCTCATTCCTGTTTTGCCTCATTTCAATTTCACCTCTTCTTTCATCATGGCCCCTGTGTCCTCAGTCAGGAAAATAGGCAGCTAAGTGTGTGTCCACTAAGGGATTATTGGCTTCTTGCTTAACTCTAACGAGGGGCATTTTGCACTTCAAAGAAGTGTCTAGGGAGAGGGAAATGGTTGGCCCAAAGAAATGACTCGCTCGTGATATCATTCCACCACCCAAAGGAGGTATTCTCAAACTAAGGTAGACCTCCCTACCTAGGCCATGGGCACCCACCCGTTCTGCCACTGCTGTGTCTTCATAGCTACAGAGTAAATGCACTTATGTCCCTTTGACCTGGATTCCTGCGCTTGCCCCTATGCCCACAGTGTTTCTGGCGGGGAACTCTTTGACCGGATCCTGGAGCGGGGTGTCTACACCGAGAAGGATGCCAGCCTGGTGATCCAGCAGGTCTTGTCAGCAGTGAAATACCTCCACGAGAATGGCATCGTCCACAGAGACTTGAAGGTGCCCGAGTGGGAGTCCTCAATGGGAAATAGAATGACCCTTCGGGAAGCTGCATGGGTCATGGGCAGCCTAAGCTGTGTAAAATGAGAGGGTTGGACCAACCTCATCATTTGTTGGATCCCTTAAACAAATCTTGAATGACTGAACAATCATTGTTAATTTTCATCTCAGCCTCTTCCTGAACTTTGCCCTAGGCCTCACCCTATTAGGATACCAAGAGAATGCACATGTTTCTTGAACCTAGCCACACTCAAAATCAGAAGAAATAAATAGTAATTGGAGGCCAACATTGCATCAGGCACACACTAGACTTTAGAAAGGTCAGAGACAATTAACTATGGTTTGATTTCCTCAAAAAACAGTCTTAGGGTAGTTGGGGCTGAGGAGGGGGAGGGAGTAGTTCTTTAATGGCTACAAAGATGAGCAACCTGAGGGCCATAAGCAAAATACAGAGTACTCAATATGGGGTGGGGAGCTGCAGCTAGGAGGAAGGAGGGAAGAACTGGGGGACATGAGCCTGTCCTTGAAGTCAGGAGCCCAGAGCGTAGCTTCCTAAGAAATTCTCTATCAGGGGAGGAAAATAAATATGTATTTCAGATGATTATATCCTACACTGCATGGTATTGCTCTTCTCCCACAGCCTGAAAACCTGCTGTACCTAACCCCTGAAGAGAATTCTAAGATCATGATCACAGACTTTGGTCTGTCCAAGATGGAACAGAGTGGAGTCATGTCCACTGCCTGTGGGACCCCGGGCTATGTGGGTGAGTCTGGGGACAGGAGGAAGGTTAACCAGTTGGCTGCATTCAACCTCATGGATATTACTTAACAGAGAGGGGTGGTTATAAGGAGACAGGGTTCAACTTCAGGGGCAATCCCAGGAGAGCATTCATTATGAGGCTTAGGGTAAATCCATGTATGTCTGGAACTACCCCTACTGCTCCCAAACCCTACATCTTTAAAGACAGCCTACCCCTGAACTCTTCCAACAGCCCCTGCCTATACTTGCCTCTCATTATTTTGGCTAACTTCCTGCCTTTGTCTCTCCAGCTAAACCAGGGGCAGAGACAAGATCACAAACCCAGAGATCGTTAGATTGCCAAGGGTTTGACCACTAGCCACCCCTTTTCCTTTTTCCCACTTCCACAGGAGACTACAACCCACCAGTTGGTGGTATCCCAGAGGCATAGTGTTGAGTTTGAAGCCGAGGAACTCAGGCATGCATGCTCCCGCCCAAACGTATCCCCAAGAAAACATCCTAGGAAACTGGCAGAGGCGGGACTTCCTGCCTAAACAACAGGCTTTCAAGGCCCCCCAAAAAGTAAGGCAGGCAAGTTACCAGGTGAAAGCATCCCCAAAATTCATGGGGAGAAAGCCAAAACTCAGAATGTCCACTCCTGCCCCTTCCCTCTTCACCACTCATCACCTGGTTGAGGACGGTAGTAGGAAGGAGAACTCTAACTTAAGAGGAAATCTGCTCTCACCCCCAAAGAGAGGTCAGTTAGTAGGTACCGAGTCCCAATGAGTACAAATCCCTGGGATCTGGGATAAATACAGAAAGTAGCCCTCTACTGCTCCCATTCAGAGGAAGACCTGGCTCATTTTCTCATGGAGCTCTCAGTCTGATACGGATAACAGCCTTGCCCTCAGAAGGTACCAGAGACAGATGGAGCAGTTATCACCTGCCCTCTAAGAGTTCCTCATTTTAAGAGGGATGACTCAGTTTCTGCCCCCAGGGAGATCCCAGTCTAGTGGGAGAGAGATTGCCCCTACTTGGCAGATGTCCCCATCAGAACACAGACACACAAGCCCAGCCCTGGGCTAACCCATCTGTGTGGGGAGACATAGACCTACATCTGATGGGGGCAAGGTAGCCCTGGAGATTCCCAGTCTGATGTAAGAGTCATAGGCCCTGTCATGGGGACCTTCCAGGTTGATGGCGGAAGATTCAGTCAGATGGGAGAGACACCGTCCCCGCCCTAGGAAAAGTTTCAGTGATACAGAAACACTGCCATCCCAGGAACTTTCCTAGTCCTCTTCTCTAAGCCTCATCCTGACCTTCAGCCCTCACCCCTCGGCCCTCTCTTCTTGTCCCAGCCCTGACTCTGCCTTTGGTTTGTTGTAGCTCCGGAAGTGTTGGCACAGAAGCCCTACAGCAAGGCTGTGGATTGCTGGTCTATTGGCGTCATCACTTACATATTGTGAGTAGAAGCTGTCATTGGCTCAGTTCCTGGGAAATCTCACAACCTGCTCATCCTTTTTCTCCCCTCCCCTATTTTAGCTCCTCAAGCAACATCCACCTCCAAAGCATGTGTATGTACACGTGTGCATGTGCGAGTGCTTGCATGCATGTGTGTGTGTGTGCGCGCACACACACACACACACACACACACACACACACATACACACACACGCTTACTCATGCACACAGCTCCAAAGGTTTCTGTCCTGGTCTCCACCAGATTATAAAAACAGAGCTCAGTGTGAACCCACTGTTGAGCCATATGGTACTCTCTGTTCCTGCACCCCACCCCCATTTACTCTATATAAATGTGTTGAGTCCCGCTCTATGGAATGAGCAATGGAAAAAGGGGAGGCCAAGCCAAGCTTGGAAGTCAAGTGGGTACAATGTTCACATCTCAAATTTCTCTCCTGGCAAGTCAGCCCAAAGCAAAATGATGGCCCGAATGAATCTGGTCATTGTTCCTCTTCACATATTCTTGGGTTCTCCTTTACTAACCTACTCATCACCCCTTCCCCACCATTCCTCTTCATCTATAGCAGACTCTGCTGTTAGGAAAATAACCTGTCATTTACCCCTTAGTGTGGATTCAGTTCTCTATTTCCTAAGCTTATGTTGAGTAACTACTGTCACTCATTCATTTACTTAACAAATATTCATTGATTGTCTATTCTGTGCTAATAGCCTAAATAATCCCTCAGGAAACTTACATTCAAGCAGACATTCTATCATCCCTCTTAAAGATCTTGTATACCTATCTAAGTGTCAGGGGAGGTATAGGAGAGGTGGTGAGAGGTTTGGGGGAACAATGCACAAAGGGGCCTTCCAGGGCTGCCTGTTCCAAGCTTTGGCTCCTGCATAAACACTTGATGGGGCCTGCATCATTCTCGATTCCACCTGTTCATACTGCTGATTGGAGATCCTTAGCTCATGCCTGTGTATAGTGGAGGCTAGGCAGAAGGGAGAGGCTGGCTCAGGGAGACTGTGGTTGTTTAGCAGCATACCTCCTTCCGTGTTTCACTGCAGGTTGTGCGGGTATCCCCCCTTCTATGAAGAAACTGAGTCTAAGCTTTTCGAGAAGATCAAGGAGGGCTACTATGAATTTGAATCTCCATTCTGGGATGACATTTCTGAGTCAGGTAAGGCTACCAGATGTGAAGGACAAGATGACAGGCTCAAGGCAGAGGGTGCCAAGAGAAAAGAGCTTAACAAAAGATGACAGTCCTGGCTCTTGAAAGTCCCTAGGGAAACTTATAGACCAGGCTGCCAGAGAGAGTGGAGAAATCTTCATCTGGCTCAAAGGCCAAATAAATTATTTGCATCCAATGTTTAGGCTTTTGTTTTCTGGAGGCAGAACCACAGCATACCTGGTAAAAGAGGGGAGGTGGTTTAGATGAGGGGCCAGGAGGGCAGCTTGAGGCACAGGGGAATGTTCCAGGCAGGAGCAGCAAAACCAAGGCCAAGTTTTTCCTTTCAGATATCAAGACTGAGAGTATGCAATGTCTGTATGTGGGAGAGAAGGCAATCATTACATGTTGTGGGGCCCATTAAGTGCAGATCAGCGCTGGGACAAGGCAGCATTCACATGTGTGCCCACGTGTGGGTGCCTGCGCCTGAATGGTGCAAACGAATACACTCGTGGCGTGCAGGCATGTTGGTGCCTCGTGATAAGAGATGTATCTGCAGTGCTGTGTGGGTGAGGCTACGTAGAGCCTCTCTTTGGTGGTTTATGGTGGGTTGTCGTTAGGTGGCTTGGATTTTTTTTTTTCTCTTTTAAGACTCTTAAAATTGCCTCTTTGGAAGATTAACTAAAGATGCATTCATTGCCACCCACCAGCCCGGAAGTGAATTTCCATCAGTCACGAAATCTGGCCCTTAGTTGTGTCTTTGATTGCTCCCCTTAGCCAAGGATTTTATTTGCCACTTGCTGGAGAAGGACCCGAATGAACGGTACACCTGTGAGAAGGCTTTGAGGCACCCCTGGTGAGTGAGGATGGGGTGGGGTCTGGACCCTAGCCTTTTGGTTCCCCAGATGCCATGATGACTCATTCACATGGTGTATCCCCAGAGTTTGCTTGCCCTGAGCTCTTTACTCTTGCAGCATCCAAGGAGCATAGACTTGTCTATCCGGTCCAGCTAGAGATGCAAACAGCATTTAATGAAGTGGGTTCTGACCCAGACGTGGGGGCTGCATCATCTCATCAAGGGCAGGAGACAGACACAACCAGCCTCTGTCATCAGTACTAGGATGCAACCCTCAGTACCAGCTGTGCAAGAGGCACCAGGAAGAGGCAGCTGTGCCCTGTCCTTAAGAGAATCATCCCAAGTGAGGCGATTTGTGAGGAATCACAAAGCAACCAATCAGTAAACTGAGTAAATAAAGTCTTGAAACACTTTCTTTTCTCATGTGACACCCCTGCTCAAGATTCCCAGTAGCTCCCTACTTCCTACCACAGCAAGCCTAGATTCCTGTGCCTTTTCAGGTTTTCCCCATTCTGGTCTGACCCTTTACCTCCAACTTTATTCCCCCCAATTCCCGACACACATCCTCTATTACAGAGAGGCCTAAGAGTTGCATTTCTCTTCCTGCTCTCCCCTACCCCATATACCAAGCTCTTTCCAACCTACACCTGGGGTCATACTATTTTCACCACCTAGAATGTCCTGCCTCTTGCCTTGTATGTAGCATCCTTGAGGACCGGAGCAGTTTCTGCCCTTCCCTGATGCCCTGGCTCCTGCAAGCCAGGTACCCCTCCTCACTTCTCTTTATCAATCACACAGCTTACATGAATGACTCTAGTTCATGGCATGGAACAAGGCTCCACCCCTACACTGGCAAGCCCCAGGAATCAGTAGCAACATGTGTTGCTCCTCTGCGTCCCTAGTACCTAGAAAGTACTGCACACATGGCAAATGTCTAAGGAACACGTAGAAATGGATGATGAGGGCAAGGGCAGCCTGTATTGGGCGGCCTCCTTCAAGAAGGCTTCCAGGAGGAGATGGGTTCCAAGCAAAGCTTTGAGTTAACAGAGAGGGCAACCCAAGCACCCTCTGACACAGGAGCTGGTAAGCCTTGTTTGTGAAAAGCTGGAGAGTCAGTATCTTAGGCTTAGCCGGCCATATCATCTGTACTGCAACTACTCAGTCTGCCCTTATCACCTGGAAGTAGCCATAGCTGATACCTGAATGAATGGGCACGTCTGTGTCCTAGTGAGACCTATTTACAGAAATGGGCAATGGGTAGATTTGGCCCACGGGCCATAGTTTGCCGACCCTGCTGTAAAGCAAGATTTTGGTTTTGCCAAAGCATTGGCCCCCTAATGACCTGCCCAGGGGGACAGAGGAGCCTGGTTCCAGCCCATTCCTACGGTGGGTCACTCTTCTTCTGAGTTCACTCAACTAGGACCTGCATGCACAGCTCCCTGCCCAGCTCCTGGATGAGTCCCATAATCACCCACTAGCCAGGTGTCCCTTCTATATCTACAGGATCAATGGAAACACAGCCCTCCACCGGGACATCTACCCATCAGTCAGTCTCCAGATCCAGAAGAACTTCGCCAAGAGCAAGTGGAGGGTAGGTCGCCCTTTCTGGGGAGGTAGCAGGCTCTTCTGGGCCACTGGAGGCTGAGCTGGGGCAGGGCTGGTGGAGGGTCTGTCCTTGGGGCTTCCTAGCAGACGCTGGAGCTCCCTGGACCCTCTCTGAAATGAGAAGTGGGCAAGTTTCAAGAGGCCACAGGGCAAAGGGAAAGTGTGAGCCCTCCAGCCCTCTGGGAGCAGAGGTGGCCAGAGGCTGCTCTTGTGTCTCCTCAGCAAGCCTTCAATGCAGCAGCTGTGGTGCATCACATGAGGAAGCTGCACATGAACTTGCACAGCCCAGGCATCCACCCAGAGGTGGAGAACAGGCCTCCCGTCACTCAGGCCTCAGAAGCCTCCAGACCCAGCTCCTCTGAGCTCACCATCACCGAGGCACCTGCCCTGGACCAGAGTGGCGCACTTCCTGCCCTGCCCCGGCTGCCCTGCCAGCACCGCCCCCGGACCGCTGCGCCCGGTGGCAGGTCCCTCAACTGCCTGGTCAATGGCTCGCTCCGCATCAGCAGCAGCCTGGTGCCCATGCAGCAGGGGCCCCTGGCCGCTGGGCCCTGTGGCTGCTGTTCTAGTTGCCTGAGCATCGGGAGTAAAGAGAAGTCCTCTTACTGCTCCGAACCCACACTCCTCAAAAAAGCTAACAGAAAACAGTACGTATTTTCAGCCAAAGACAGAGGCCTAGCCCTGCTCAGGCAAAGGGACTGAAAGACACTGACCAGAAGGAGGAGGCTCTGCAGGGTGGGAAGAGCTCTGGATCAGGGGTCAAGGGAAGTGCCTCCAGTCCTGTCCCTCCCACTAGCTGTGTGGCTGCTGACAGATCAGGCAACGTGTCTGTTTCTGGTTTGCTCATCTGTAAAATCCTACCCACCTGCTCAGCCTGCCTCACAAAGGTACTTAAAAGTTTAGCGAAGCAACAGGAATTATAAATGCCTGCAGAAAACTGGGCACGTGTGAGTGATGCACACTAGATCCCTTGACTTTCCAGAACCGCTGTGTTGGGGGAGGAGGGGAGCTTCGTTGTCATCTTGGTCTTTTCGGCAAGGGCTTGTACTTTCCAAACCTGATAAAGGGAGGGCTGAGTGGATGCCACGGTCACGGGGAACCACCCAGATCTTCTTGCTTCCACAAATACTTCACAGCCTGCTGCCTCGTTTGCTTTCCAGGAACTACAAATCAGAGGTCATGGTGCCGGTTAAAGCCAGCGGCAGTTCCCACTGCCGGGCGGGGCAGACTGGAGTCTGTCTCATCATGTGATCCCCGGAGTCCACGCCTGTGTCAATTTTCAGGTGAGGCGACCAGAGGTGGGAGGCCAGGGCGGGGGGCTCGGGGAGGGTTTCTGGCCCGGAAGGAGAGCCCCAGCACAGGGTCTGAATGAAGGGGTCTGAGGGGCACCGGAAGCGGCAGGCCCACCCCCACCCTGAACCCATTTCCTCTGCAGGAGAGTTGTCATCTCTTCTCTACCCTTCCAAACCCGGCATCCACCCTGCAGCAGGGAGGAAGGCGGAGCAAGTGGAGCAGGGCCTGGCAGGAGTGGTTTAGGGTCGGAAGCAGCACGCTGCCGCCCGGGGCAGACCCTCACGGAAGGCCCAGCGGTGAGCCCCGAGGCGCGGAGGCCTCGTTGAAGCCGTGGGCAGGAGGGCGGCATCCACCCGTTTCCAGGTCTCCCTGACCTGCCTGCTCTGCGCCCCCACACCCTGCGTGCCGTGGCTCCGTGCAGTGTACTAGGTAGCTCTTGCCCGGGTCTGTGTTGTTTGTGATGAAAAGCTTAATGGGCTGGCCAGGCTGTGTCACCTTCTCCAAGCAAAGCCATATGGAGCATCGACCCAGACTCCCGCTCAGCACACACTCGCTCCTGCCTGCCAGGCCTTCGTCCTCACGGCCAGAATGGGCTCATTAATGTAGTCGCTTGCCCATCATCTGCATGAATGACAGTCAGCTCTGTGGGCCACCCGTGAGCTCTCAAGTTCCCATCCTTGGCTTTAGGATTAGCTCCAACCGGGCTGAGACGCGGCCAGCCTGCCCCCGGCTCACTTCTGAACCACCTCCCTCCCTGCCCCAGGCCCAAAGCAGCCCCACAGCCTCCAAGATGAAAAAGAAAGAAATCAATGATTAGGTACTGCGAGGAATCCTTATCCTGACCGAGACGCCCCACCCACACCCAATGAAGTACAAATTGCAAGTTGACGGTTTTCATTTCAGATGGTTAATTCTCATCCTGCTTCTGCTCTTCTTTCTCTCCCTGGAAATCGGGGACCTTATTCTTGTCCCTCCCTAGTTTTCTTGTACCCCGTCCCCTCCAGCTTCATGCTCGGTGTTGTGCTCAATAAAACGGACATATTTTTCTCTACGAGGCTTCATGTGGTTCTTCTCAAAGTCAGCAGTGGCTCTGGGACTTCTGAGCCCGTGCCGGGTGGAGAGCCTGGGGTCTGGCAGGGGGGTGGCTGATGCAGACGGGGAGCATAAGGTATGCCAGGTACTTAATGACAGGAGTTTCACGCACTGACTCATTGACTCCTCAGAACGACCCCCGGGGTAGGGTCTGTGCGAGCCCGAGCCGTCAGGCTCCAGCATCCATTCTCCTAATGACTGTGGTAGACGATCATGAATTTAAAACCCAGCTCTGCCCTGCCCTCTGCCTCATCTGTGACCTTGGGGGGGTTACACAGCCTGTGCCTTGGTTTCCTCACTTGTCAAATGGGAACAGCACCTACATCACAAGATAATGCACATGATGTCTCTCGCACAGTGCTCAATAAGGAATTAACGTGATTAATAATAGTCAAAAAGTTAATGTAGGTAAAACGCCTAGCACATTGCACGGGCTGTGGTTAGTACACTCACGTCACGCCTTTTCCATATGTGCCACACACACGCAGTTACCCGTCATCCATTTGCAACTTCTCTTTGAGATCCCAAGAGACACAGGTTCTGCCTCTGGAGCTGGGTGAATTTGGACACAATACTTCCCTTCTCTGGATTTCTATTTCCTCATCTGTAAATGAGAAACTGGATCGCTGCTCAAAGATGAAAATACTTGGTGGTCTCTCAAGGAAGGGATCCACTGGGTCCTGGGGCAAAGGGGTCCAGTCACCCTAAGTTTGGGTGATGAGCAAGCTGTACTGAGCAAAGTGGGGCAGCCTATGCTTCCTACACCACCAGGCCTTGGGCTTGAGCAGGGGAGCACCCAGGAACCCCAAGTGTGGGACAGACACAAGTGACAGAGATTTACTTAATGGGGAGGCCATTTTCTGAAACTCTTTCAACCTCCAGACTTCTTTCCAAAGATTTTTATTGGGCTTTTAGTTTGTACATCACTTTTTGTTAAGATTTTGGGTCCGTCCAGGACTCAGCCTCAGTGGAGGATGAAGGGCATGCACGCTGCCCAGTCAAGCTCCCTGCACTTGAGAGCTCCCAGTCACAAAGGCACGGCCCGCCTCCACCCTCTCTGTCTCTCAAATGTAATTTCCCATCATCTCTGGCTCAGCTGCAGCCCAGAACAATCTTAACAGCTGCACACCAGGGGTGGACCACGCTGTGCTTTCGGCTGTATAAAAGTCTCCTGGAGCTGGAAAGCATTCCAACCCAGTCTGTCCTCCAGAAGTAAAGAGGGCAGACGGGCAGGGCCAGGGGCTGGAAGCCGGCACGTCACTTACAGGTGGCATAGTAGAGCACACGCCCATTGATGTGGTCGCGGATCTGTTCCACGTGCTTCTCCAGCCCCGTCAGGTCTGCCGAGCGAAGCTCGATGGCCTGGCTCCCCCGAAGCAGCTCCAACTCCATGTCTGAGGCAGGTGGAACAGCAAGGGGAGGAGGCGCTGGTGAGATACCCAAAGACCCCAAACCCTTCTCTTCCCACCCGCTTGGCAGCAGCCACAGGTGAAGTCACCTGTGGGGGAGCCTGGTCACTAAGGCAAGTTCTCTCCAGCCTCATGGCTCTCCACCCGTACCCTACTCTAGAGAAACCAGACCCAGAAATCCCCTAGTCTCCCCCTCTGCTCTAGGCAGAGCAGTTGTCCCAGACTCGTGAGGGAGGCCACTGGCACCGAGATTACCAACCTACCACTATTGGACTCAGACACTGCCATCCCACTAATGGTCCTCAAGTGGGCACCATGGCAAAAGCGCTGGCTGGGGGACCAGGATTCCTCCGCGCTTTCCCTCCCCCAAATACCACCCCAGATAAATCTAGTCCTCCCGCCAGGTCTGTTCCCCATGCCGCCACCAGATCCTGCGGAGGATGTGGAGGACAGCCTGTCCCTCCTGTCACTGTCACCCTAGGAAAGAGGCCCCTCCACCACACTCCTGAGAGCTGGCACCCAGCATCAGCCTGAACTTTTCCAGGAATAAGGAGGGGGTGCACTGCCTCACAGGGTTCCAACGTCAGGCAGCTCTAGCTGTTAAAAAAGGCTTCTCATGAAGCCAGAGTCTGACCACTTCTGGCCCCCAGCCGGTTGTCCCAGGTCTGTCTCCTAGGGGTGTGGGAATATATTTGCTCTGTCTCCCACATGGAAGTCGTTCAAATGTCTGAGGCCATGTCTTCTCAGATCAAATCTCCCTAGCTCCTTCACCCATTTTTCATCCGATACAATTATGGACGCTTCTCTAACTCCCAGCCCTGCTCACCCTCCCTCTGATACGTGCAGGCTTTGTCAACATCCTTTCTGAGGATATAGTAGCCACCACTGAACACCACCCGCCGGGTGAGATCCCACCAGGAGAGTGTAACAGGGGCATTACTGGGATGCCAGTCAGTCAGTGGGCACCCATATGGACCTTTGGGTTGACCAAGTATTGAAATTTTAGCAGCTGCTATTATGTTCCCTGGTCCCCTCCCCCAGGAGGCCCCTATGCATGATCTTCCCCCAAATCCTGCAATTAAAAGTAAATTCCTGAGGTGCCCGGGTGGCTCAGTAGGTTAAGCATCCGACTTAGGCTCAGTTCATAATCTAAAGGTTTGTGGGTTGGAGCGCCTGGGTGGCTCAGTCGGTTGAGCGTCCGACCTCAGCTCAGGTCATGATCTCACAGTCCGGTCCATGAGTTCAAGCCCTGCATCGGGCTCTGTGCTGACCGCTCAGAGCCTGGAGCCTGTTTCAGATTCTGTGTCTCCCTCTCTCTCTCTGACCCTCCCCCGTTCATGCTCTGTCTCTCTCTGTCTCAAAAATAAATAAATGTTAAAAAAAAAATTCAAAAATAAATAAATAAATAAAGGTTTGTGGGTTGGAACCCCGCGTCAGGATCTGTGTGGACAGCTCGGAGCCAGAGCCTGTTTCGGATTCTGTGTCTCCCTCTCTCTCGGCCCTTCCCCCACTCATGCTCTGTCTCTCTCTGTCTCTCAAAAATGTATAAATGTTAAAAAAAAAAAAATTAAAAAAAAGCAAATTCCTACAGACAGGTAAATGCTTGTTCCATTGCTACCACCTGGCCTTTTCCGGTTGGTAGACGCGTGACCCACATCTGGAGGGCAGGACAGGTCTTGTGAGCATCTCTGCATTCCCCACAGCCCCATCACTGTGCCTCATATTCCCAGGTGCTCAGGACTCCCTTCTGGTCTCGCCCCCTTAGCACTGCTCGCTCTGACAAGGGTGGGCCTCAGAGACCTGGGGTTGGGACCAGCCTCCTGGGATGCCCGGGAGTCCGAGCCCCGGGACGGAACCCTCACCTTTCATCCTGTCCATCATCTCCATGGTCTCCCCAAATAACTCCTCTGCTTCTGTCTTGATGCTCAGGATCCGGCTTCCCTGCTCCCCCAGCATGGGGCTACGACCCAACTGGTCCTTCAATTCAGCATATTTTTGCTTTATTCTCTCAAATCCCTGAAAAACATGGAACAATCTCAGTGTCACCATCACCGCCACCCAAAGTTCTAAAGACCTTTGGCTAAAGGTCTCGATACCATCCAGATTAACACACGGGCACGAGGTGCCTCCTGACACTCCCCAGAGGGTTGCTTTTGCCCAGGAAAATCCCTAGGCCACAAACTATACCTTAAATTCCTTCTGTATTTCCCTCCCTCCACCTGAGCTCCTGTCATTTCCTGCCTAACTTCCTGCACGGTGCCAGGCACTTACTTGTCATGTAGCAGCATATTTGGCTGCCTGCCACTATACTGGGACCATGAGAGCCAAAGTTCCTGGTATGCTGGAGACCCAGACCAGAGGCTCTCTGATCACCTCTCTGACATAATTCCAACAATGGTGGGACCCAGGTTAGGCTAAGTCAAGACTGCCTCTCTGGGCTGGGTAGCCACAAAGGGGACAAGTTCTGGACTGGGTACCAACAGACCTGCTTTGTAGGTGAGCTTTGGGCCTGGACAAAGTTACCTGTACATCTGTAAATGGGGAGGGACTGGGTAGATCATTCACAACACCCCTGACCAGCTCCCCAGAGGTGGCCCGAGGTAGAGTCCTGAAGCCCTTTCTGACGATTCTAGAATAACATGTTGGAATTGCTTTCGAACCCAGGGTCTCACAAAGCGTACAGAGTCCTCTCCTGCTGAGGACCCTCACCCTGGCTGTGCTGCCTAGGATGAAGTCTGTCTGCTCGTACCTCCTGGGCGCTCAGCGCCTGCTGTTCAGCGCCTTCCGCGAGCTGCTGGGCCTGAGCTGCCTGTGCCCGCTGCTGCCTAGCCTGCAGGCGGAGCGCCTCCATCCGTGCCCGGAAGTCACCCAGCTGCTCCGTCATGCCGGCCACCAGTCTTTCCGCTGGCCCCAGCACCTGCTGAACCTTTGTGGGGAAAGGGACACCTGGGTTGTGGTGGGTCTCACAAGCGGGGGCCTCGTCCTCCCCCTGCCCGACTCATCAGGCAGCAAAAACTCTCTCCAACCAGGATACCGCTGTTGTCCCCCTGCCGATCCTCTATCTGCCCCCTGACATCCGGGCCCCTCCCTCTCCAGCTCAGCTGCCCCCCGCCCCCACTGCAGCCCAGAGCCCACCCCTGGCCGTCTGCACCCAGCCACAGGACCAGAAAACCAAGGGCTCAAAGCTGGGCCCAGAGCTCATAGTCCTCCCTCTCTAGGTCCCCATCCAAGTCACTTTCTGGCACTTTCTAGCCCTTGTGCCTGAAACTGTCTCTTCATTCTCAAACACGGGGGGAGAAAGCCACACCACGTCACCTCAGCAACCCTTTCCTGGATAAGCCGAAGGGAGCGGCTGGTGCCTTGCATGGTGTCCTGAGCCTCCTGCAGTGCCACTGTGCCCTGACGCAGGTTCCCCACCACATCCTCCACCTGGCCCTCCACCACGTGGGCTCGGCTCCTGGGGACCGAGGAGCGGAGGAGAGCGGAGAGAGAAGGAGTGAGCAACAGTGAATGAATAGATGTGTGGCTCAACTCGTGCAGTAGTTCAAGAGAACATCCTTCCCAGCTAATCAGGGAAGATTAATTCAGTAGCTTTTCCATCCCAAGGCCCCGCCAAGCAGGCGTGGTATCAATGTGGGTGTTATGTCCGAGATACCCTTCGGGCACAGTTTCCAATGTGGAAGACAGGGTCACGCGAGTAAAGTTTCCCGTGGATCCTGTTTATCACCTCACCATCCCCCCCACCACGGCAAGCACCCCTCCTGTCCCCCAGCCCTCTGCACCCCTCTGATATGTACAGATTCTCTTCCCTCTTCCCGCAACCAAAGGAGTTGGGGAGCAAAGCAGCAGGCCAACCCTGGGCAGGGAGAAGCTCAGGGCCCAGGGCCATACCTGGCCTGCTCAGCCTCAACCTGGAGCCTGCGAGCCCGAGCAATGTCCTTCTTGGTCTGCGACAGCACCAGGTCCACATTGGGTAGCCTGGCTGCGATGGCCTGGATCTCATTCATCTTCCGCAGGACGGTGGCGGAGTCCGTGGGCAGCCACAGGGCCAGCACGGCCTCACTGACCTCCTGGATGGTGGCTGCATCAGTGTCAGGGTCTGGAAGACAAGCCGTCCATCAGACCGGGGGAGTCTAGCCCCCCAAAATGAGAGGCTTCTCCGGGCCGAGCAACGCCATGGGAAGCGCCACGGTGACATCTCGGCCCCGGCCGCCCGCGGAGCTGCTGCGCCCTCTCAGGCGCACTCGGGTGCCCATTCTCGGTTTCCGGGAACGCTGCAGGAGGATGATTGTGGACACAGCTGTGGCAGCTCCGTGTCTGGTGCCACAGGAAGCTGCAGGCTGGAGAGAAGGAGGTGGTGCCAGCCAGCTGGTACAGCACAATGCCTGGAGCACAAACATAATCAGCCCTAGACTGGGGAGAGCGGCCAGCAACTGGAACTGACTGCTTCCTTGGCAGTGAGACCCCTTCCACGCGCCCCTCCTCAGGCCAGAGTGCTCATTTTTGCAAAGGCAGAGAAAGATTGCCAGGTCTTTGCTCAAATGTCACCTTCTCGGGGAGGCCGCCCCTGGCCATCCGATCTAGAGTTGCAACCTTCACCTGTGCCAATGCCCCTTATCCTCCTTCTCTGCTTTATCTTTCTCCCTAGCATCTATTGCCTCCCACATGCCGAACCCTTAACTCATGTCTCTGGTTTTCTGTCTGTTACCCCACTAGAAGCTCCACGATGGCGGTGCCTGGGCGTCATCCGTATCCCTGGCCCCTGCCGTGGTGCCTGGCCCCTGGAGGCACTTGGTGTTTGCAGAGTGAATGAATGACTAAAGGCCCTCCAGACCCAGGCCTCTCCTTTACTATTCAAGCAAACTGGGACAAGTCAAATGGCTTCTCTAAGCTCAGTTTCCAGATCTGTGAAATGGAAATAAGGATCCTCAACCCGAAGGGACGAAATGAAACACTCAATCAGCAAGGGTCTTACAACCAACTCTGAGTCAGAGAATAAGGTCAGACGTAGAAGTACTATCTCCTCCCTATGTCTCCCTTTCACTTGTACACATTCCAGGTTCAGACGTGGTAGGAGAGGGGGCACCTGCCCACCCAGATGCTTTGTCCTGGGGCTTGGGGCCAGAATGTGGGCGACTGAGACCGCAAATCAAATCAGACTCAGTCCCTATCCTTACAGAGCTCAAAGCCTAGTGGGACAGACAAACACATAACAAGGAAGGCCAGCCTGAGTGATGAGGTTGAGCACAGGGAGCTCAGACAGCCACTGGAGGAGCGCCTAACCACATCTGATGGGTCCGGTGAGGGGGTGGTCAGGGGGGCTCCTGGAGAATGGGCCATCTAAAGGATTCTTATAGGGGGAGTAGGAATGAGCCAGGTCAAGAGAGGTGGGACAGGGGAGCAATCCAGGAAGAAAAATATTAACAAAACTGTGTGTGTGTGTGTGTGTGTGTGTGTGTGTGCGTGTGTGTTTAACAGTACAGCAACCTACAGTGTGGACAAAGAATGAGAAGAATCCCACCCACATTCCCTCCAAGCTGGATGCTCTTAGGCAGGTTACTTAACCTCCCTGTGCCTGGAGTCCCCTGCTACAAAGTGGTAGGCAGTCACGATTAAATAACGCAACACCTAGGAGGCACTTAGACCAGTGCCAGGCACTTAGTAAGAACTCAGTAAGCCGGAGCTATTTTTGTTAATTCCATTTGAAAACCTGGGAAAGACCACGGGTCCTCCTTCCTCCAGGGCCCTTCCACACACCCCACGCACCGACCCTGTGCGCAGCAGCCACTGGTACCTGCACCTCCTACACAGTACTCTAGAGGCCAAAACCCATCCCCATGGGCACTGTGAGAACTGTCCTGGGCCCTTCACAGGTGCAGGCTTTCCCACATCCTGCACCTTCTCCTTGCCCCTGATCCTGTCAAAGGACTTGACCTGAGGCACACGTATAACATAGAAAACAAAAGGGTCCCCTCAGCCCAGTGACTCCCTGCTTGTTCATGTGAGCCCAGGCTACACCCCAAAGAGAGACTTCCTACCCCCTAGCCAGGGCTGACACCATTCAGCCTTCACTGGGCTTGGCTTGGGGGAAGATCTTATCTATGAGTCTGAACCCCAAATTTTGGCCTGCCCCTTTGTCCAGGTTTCTTTTTTTTTTAATGTTTATTTATTTTTGAGAGAGACAAAGAGAGTGTGAGCAGGGGAGGGGCAGAAAGAGAGGGAGACAGAGGATCTGAAGCAGGTTCTGTGCTGAGAGCAGAGAGCCAGGGGCTCAAACTCATGAACCATGAGATCACGATCTGAGCTGAAGTCGGAGGCTAGTTACCGACTGAGCCACCCAGGCACCCCTGTCCATGTTTCTTGAGCACCATTTCCCTACAACCACTCTCTCCCATTCTGGGGTTCCCTGGGAGTCTGACTCCAGCCTGACCTCAGGCAAGCCATGGCTCCCAACAGATCCTCCCTGCCTCTCTCCAACCTGCCTGTTTGGAGCAAAGGCATTGCAAGAGTAGCACGAAGAGGCCTGTTGTAACACCAAGCCCTCAGCTCATATTAACTGGGCTCCCAGCCAAGCAAATTCCCTGGCAGGGAACAGAACTCTAATAATATCAACTCATATTCCTGAGGCAACTTTAATTTTTCAAAGCACACTTTACATCAGTTACTAGATCCCCAGAATCAACGTGAAATACTACCATCCCAGCTCGCAGAAGTGAAAGGTGAGGCAAAGAGAAAAGCAACCTGCTCAAAGTCACAGGTTTCCTGAGTGCTATCCAGGAATCTTTCCACTCCCAGGGCACCAACAGAGGGGATCTGGTTCATTTATTCATTCAACCGACACCGGGTGCTTTTCTGTGTCTGGCCTCATGCGGGGCGCCAGTGACACAGTGAATAAGACAGGCAGCCGTCCCTGCCCTCCTGCAGTTTAGAGTCTAGTGGACAGACAGACAGTGCATCCCGAGACGAATGAATTCAACAACCACAGGCTCAGAGCAAAGCAATGAAGGTCAGACGCTGGGAGCGGTGGTGGGGGTTGGGGGGATTGGGAGTGGGTACCAGATGGGGTGGTCAGGAAAGCGCCTCTAGGGAGATGATATTTAAATTGAGACCATAAGGAATAGAATCAGCAGCCTTGGAAAGAGCATTCCAGGCAGAGAAAGAGCAAGTGTAAGTCTCTGAGGTGGATAAGAGCCAGCCTGTTCAAGGATGGGCAGTGAGCAAAGCAGTGAAGACACGGCCACACCCGGGAGGTGAGCAGAGGCCACAGTAACTCCAAGAATGAGGGGAAGCCAGTGAGGGATTTGAAGCATTTTTTCAAAGATGTTTTAGGTTGTTCTGTTGAGAGTGAACTGTAAGGGAGCAGGGGTGGGGGAGGGAGAATAAGTGAAGGGCTGTGGCAGCCATCCAGGCGAGTGGTGGGCACCTGGCCCAGGTGGCCTGGAGGCCAGGGAAGGAGGCAGCCAGCTGCTGTGTCAGGGACAGGGAATGGAGGGTCTAGGGCCCTCTCAGGCCGAAGGAGAGAAAGGGCCAGGCTCACCTGACAGGAAGTCTCGGACCTGCTGGATGAGGCGTCGTGTGCGTCTGACATCTTCCTCCATCTGGGAGCGGCTGGCGCTCACCTGGGTCTCCAGGCGCTGAGCATCTGACTGCACCTTCGAGGCGGCCTCCTCTGCTGCCCTGATCTACCAACACACGCTATGGGTCAGCAGCGATCAAGGCCCCAGGAGAGCCTCGCAGCAGCCCTCAGGGATTCTGTGGACACCCGCTACCCTATATCTACCAGGGAAACATTTGTTGCTAACCTGGTTTGGCTCTGGAAAAAATGATGTAGAGTCAGGTAGAAAACACAACACAACAAAACAAAACCCTCAGAACATTGGCCCCAAACTCTACGTCTCTCTTGCTGTGGGGCCTCAGACAAGTCACCTAACATCCCTGGGCTTTTGTCTCCTGGCTGTGAAATAAAAACTGACCTGCCCCAGGGATCCCATCCCCTTCACCTTTCTCTACATGTGCCCACCCCACCTTGGCTGCACCCACCATCTGCCTGGTCTGCTGGAGCTGGGTGTTGAAATCCTGCAGCTGCCTGGCCACCTGGCCCGCAGTCTGGAAGGCCCCACCCGCTTTGGGGAGGACGCCTCTGCAGTGAGAGCCACAGGCCGTGCCGTTGTCTCGGGGACACAGCTCTCCAGGGCACGCTCCTGGGGTACAGGCCGTCTGCCTGGAGCCCCCACAGAGCTGTGGAGAGAAGGAGATGTCAAAGAGGGTACCCAAGGCTCTTCAACAACCACCCCTGTCCCACACCCAAGAAACAAACCGCCAGACATCTCCATAGCAACCAGGCACCAGAAACTTGTTTCCTTGGCAACCACTGAGCACACCGTGAGGGGCCAAAGATTGGGATGGGTGGGGGAGTAGGGTAGGGTCACAGTGCCCTCGTAGGAAAAGTATGGCAGCAGTTGGCGTGTGACAGACTGAAGCAGGGAGATCCAAGAAGTGGGGCTCCATGCCATGAGTCACCTTGTTGATGGTGGGCATCAGATCAGGCAAGGAAGCCATCCCCAGGCTCAGAGCTGCGAGCTGGGGACCTCCGGCTCCCGTTCCTCCTCCCACCTGCCCCTCCAGCCTCTCTGCCTCTCTCCGGCTGTCCCTGAGCTGGAGGAGCAGGTGGGAGCCGTCGGAGACCTGCTGAGCAGCCTGGGAGGACCGCTGGTAGGCTGCAGTCAGCACCCGGAAGGCCCCTGTAGGAAGACGAGGGGAGAACTGAGCCGCCGCTGGCCCTGGAGGCCGGGAGACGGAGGGCAAGCAAGAGCGGAGCCCAGGTGCGGTGTGGCGTGGCCACGCATACCTAAAGGATCCGTACTGCTTATCCTTTCAAACTGTTCCTTCTTGCTCTGATATATAATGAGCAGGCGATTGAAGCTTCTGTCCAGATTCTCCAGGTCTCCCGGGAGGGACAAGGTCTCCTCCTCTAGGGCCAGATCAGGCTGCAGGCCCTGGAGAGTCCGCCTGAGACGGGAGAAGAGCTTTGGCTAAGATGTGGGAAGGAGGCTGCCTCCCCAGAACCCGGCAGCCCCTCGGAGAAACCTCTCTGAGTCAGGAAAAAGGCAACAGAATGCAGACCCTGCAGGCTGAGGAGGGATCTGCTGGAGAGCCAGCACAACCTGCCCCCCACCCCTGTCCCTCGGCAGGCAGATCGCAGGAAACTCTCCTTCCCTGACCTGTGTGCTTCAACCTTCCTGAGCCTGCGCCACCTCCATAGCAGGCTTCCACGAGGAGCATCACCCTAACCCGTTTCTCCCCAGCTCGCTGCAGGCTGGCTTCAGCCACCGCCTGTACCACCTGTATTGCCTGCTTGCTGGGCTCCCAAGTCTCTTCTCTACAGACCATGCCTCCCATGAGCACCTGTAGCCGCGACCCACTGGTCATCTCCACCCAAAGGGGGTCAGGATCCATCAGCCCTGGCGCACAACCATTGAGTTTTCAGAGATTCCTCTTTCCCCATCTCCTTGGCTGGTCTACCAACCACAAACTCCCCCCCCCCCCCCCCGTCGCCGACCCCCGCAAGCTTTGCATCCTTCACCTACGGGCTTTGCTCTGGCATAGAACATCTTTCCATACCTGCATTTCCAGTCTACCAAATACCTATGGACTCACTACTGAATTTTGAGACTTAGGTCAATCACACACCTGGATGGCTCTGGGCACTGAGAAAGTCAACTAGTGCTTGGGGAATGCAAACTAATTATAGAAACTTCCAGAACCGAACCTTACAAGAAGACACCCCTGCTGGTAGGAAGGAGGTGTGGGTGGGACCGCTCCCATTCCAAAGGCAAACACAAGTTATTTTTAGAGCCCCTGCCTCTCCAATGCCCTGCACCAGGGTGACTAATCCAGAGAGCTGACTCTCTCCCACAGGCAGCACCGGGGACTTACTTGAAAGAGCCCTGGGGCTCTTGCCTGCACTCTGAGTCCCAGCTCTGCCCCTCAGTGGCCACGTGACTCTGTCACATCCCCTATCTGTGCCTGTTTCCCCATCTGCAAAATGCAAGTAATAACACCCACCACCCCAACCTCATAGGAGTGTTGCAACAGTTCAAAAAAAGAGCATATGTGAAAATGCTCTGTAAACTGTAAAGGGCTGTACAGTGGAAAGAAGGACCAGTGTGTGCCACTTATGTGAACCCGTGTGATGTAATTCCTCCAAGTGTTTGGCAGGGAAAGGGGAATTACCTGATGGAGAAAATGGCATTGGCCACCTGGGACACCTCCTGCTCGGTGACCGAGGCACTGGCGAGAATTGCTTGGATCTGCTCCATCTTGCTCTTTGCACCCATGATCCGGGCAGTCAGGCCAGGATCCTCCAGACCCAGCCCTGGCCACAGGCTGGCAGTGGCATTGTGCAGGCCGCTGAGGCGCAAGGCCTGCCCCCGGAGGTCAGCATCGTAGCTCTGGAAGCAAGGGTGGCAGGCCACACACACTGGATAGCGGTCACAGTAACCTCGTTGGCATTGGTCACAGCGGGGTCCGGTCAAGCCAGGGCGGCAGAGGCAGCGGCCCGAGGCCTTGTCACAGCCTGGGCCCTCTGTTCCCCGGAAGTCACAGTCACAGGCTAAGGCGGGGAAAAAATGATGGTCAAGGTCGGGGGGTCAGGAAGATAAAGGCACCTTGTGGGGAGAGCCTGAAGCGGAGGCCTATCTTCAGGGCCTGTCTACGTGGCTTAGAATAATAGACCGCCAAGGCCAGAATAAAATCAGGGCAATGCAAGCAACGAAAGCAAGCCCTTAATTTAGCACCTACTGTGCGCCAGGCACAGCTCTAAGTCAGACACTCACCCACTCACACATGAACTCGCTTTAACTTCGCAGCCACTCTGTGATAGAGTTAACCTCCCTTATTTTCCCATTTGTAGAGATGAAGCAACAAGGCACAGAGCTGTTAAGTACAATGTGCCCGCAGGAAACTGAGGCCTTGGCGAAAACAACCCACACCAAGTCACTCGGCAGGACAGAGGCCACGCGGAGACCAGAGTTGGGTCTGGGCGCTCCAAGTCCCATACTCTTGTGGCTACTTGTCAAACTGACTCTAGGGAAATTTAGACCTTTCCCTCAAGACTCACTTTCTCCATCTAGGAGGGAACCTCTCCCCTTCCTGCCCCTGCCCCGGGGAGGGCTTCTGGGAAATGCTTTCTCGGGGAAGTGGGGGGCAAAGCAACCCTCCTGTCGTGGAGGCAGGGGGGCGGCCTGACGTCAGCCGGCCCTGGGGTTGGGAGGCTAAGTGGGCTGGCTGGCTGGAGCAGTTGTGGGGAACCTGTGCTCTCACAGAGCTGCCAGGACCCACACCACCTGTCCAGTATGAGATGTCCTCCCCAACCACAGACCCACCCACCGGCCCTCCACCAGGAGCCCGCCCAAGCACCACCCCCGCCCCCCCTGCTCCCATTGCCTCAGCATCGTGCCTCTCAGGAAGCACCCACCACGGCATCCTGTGCCTGTGTCTCCATAGGTCCGGTCAGGACACTGGCGGAGGGCTGCAGCGTCGCAGGTCAGGCCACCGAACCCTTCTCGACAGGGGCACTGCCCTGTGAACTGTGAGGGAGAGCATTGTGAGGGGACCTCCCTCGCAGGCCTGGCCTTGCCCTGGAATCGGGGGCCGTGTGCCAGATCCCTGGTCAGCACACAGAGCCCGGGACTGCCTACAGAGCGAGTGTGCCCCCCAAAACAATGGCTCCCATTCAAAGACAAGCTCTGAAGGCAAGGCCCCTGAACGGCCCTACAGAAGGTGTGACGAATCTGGCATTGCAGAAGCCTCAGAGTCACAGAGGGAGAGAGGATGGGGACAGAACCAGACCAGTCTGACTTCGGAAAGACCAGAAGGGCAGCGCTGGGGGGAGGCAGAGGCTGGTGGGCAAGACCCCTTTCCTCCTCGTACCTGGTTGCACTGGGGGCTGAGGGAGTTGTGAGGGTCACAGGCACACGGCTCACAGCCCCGACCGCTGGCCAGCTTCCAGTGGTAGGGAGCGCACTGGTCACATTTGGGGCCCACCACGTGGGGCAGACACAGGCAGTGCCCGCTCTCCTCATCACACGGCATGTCCCGACGAGACCCCAGGATGTTGCAGTCACAGCCTGCAGGAGGGAGGGGAACTGAGCTCACAAGACAACCAAAATGCACCCCTAGGGGACACACATCAGGGAGACAACCCAACCCGGGAAAAGAACCAGGCAGCATCGTTCTTTCCAGAGAACCTGCCTGCCCGACTCACGAGGCCACTGCACTTTCCTCCCTGGCACCTGGCAGCTTGGCCACCCACCCTCCATCTCCTCCATCTCCCTCCGGGCCGACTCAGTCCCACCTTCTAACCTGGGCCTGTGCTGCCACCTGCTGGAGGCCCATGGCACAGCATCCGGCACACACCACAGAGAGGCACTCACGACTCTGGTGGCCGGTGCAATCTTCCCCGTGATATCCCAGACTGGGTCCTCCCTACTCACGGTGGCAGCCCTGTGGGTTAGCATAGGTGAGTCCTGTAAATCCCGGCTTGCACAGGTCACAGCGCTCCCCCTGCACATGCTCCTTGCACACGCACTGCCCAGTCACTGGGTCGCAGGGAACGCCCGGCACTGCCCCATCGGGATCACACTCGCAGGCTGAGAGACAGAAGCAGCCACCACAGCAAGAAGAAAGAAGAAAAACAGAAAGTTCAGAGCAGACTGTAGAAGCCAGACTGCCTGGTTCAAACCTTTATTCCAGCACGTACTGGCTTACAACCTTACAACCTTAGTCAAGTTACTTGAGCCCCCGGTGCCTCAGTTTCCCCATCTGTAAAATGGGGATAATTATACAACGCTCATGGGTTTCCTGTCAGAAACAACTGAGTAAATGAAAGGCGGGTAGAACAGCGCTTGGCACACGTTAAGTACTATAGAAGTTTTTATTGTCGTTGTTTGCCGAACGACTACTATATGCCAAGCGCTGAGCCGTGCACGCATGCATGTTGCCTTATGAAATCCTCAGGATAACCCTGAGGTTACTCAAGGCCACACAGCAAGCAACTGCAGGAAACAGAAGTCAACTCTTTCCATAAATAATATCAACAGGAAGTGAACTAGCTTTCTTCAACTCCCACACCTAGGCCTCTCGGCAAGCCTTTCAGAATGCAGATTCTTCCTTCGTCTAAAAAGTCTGGTGATTAACCCCTCCTGACTCAGATTGCTTCAGTCCATTTTGCTCTCTCTCATGTACAAACTCACTGGCCCCTGTGAACGTGCTAAGTCACTCCTGGGAGTTCGGTGCATATGCTCATTCACCAAACATTTCCTCAGCACCAGCCATGTGCCTGTCATTGCAGGAGGGCCCAAGGATATGAGACACAACCTTTGCCATGGAGGAGTTCTCGATATTGGGGGACATGGAAAAACATGGAGCAAACCTCAATACAACATGGTAAAGGCAATAGCATGTATACGGACGAAGTACTTATTCTGCCTTTTCCAGGTATGATTTACATTGCCAAACAGTGTGTGTGTTTCTCGACAGCAGGAACTATATCTTATATTTACTTTTGTCCCTCCTGTGTCCAAAATAAGGGCTACGTAGGGGCGCCTGGGTGGCTCAGTTGGTTAAGCATCTGACTTCCACTCAGGTCATGATCTCGCAGTTTGTGAGTTCGAGCCCTGCATCGAGCTGTGTACTGACAGCTCGGAGCCTAGAGCTGCTTCACATTCTGTGTCTCCCTCTCTCTGCCCCTCCCCTGTTTACGCTCTGTCCCTCTCTCTCAAAAATAAATGAACATTAAGCAATTTTTTTAATTAAAAAAAATCAGGGCTACATAATGATTGATTGACTGATGGATTGATGGTCCAGAGAGGTAAAGTGATTTGCTTAGACGTGCCCAGCTAAGTTAAAACAACTCCCCACAAGTACTGGCAAACAACAAAGTCTTCACGCTTCCTGAGGGCTTGTGTGTCCCCAGGGACACGTGCTCCGTCGTACCTAGAGAGGATGGGGAGTAATAGGCAGATGATATGCTAGGTCCCCAGAGCCCCTACTCACGGATACAGGTCTCTTGAATGGGAGCTCCAGGACGCCGGTTGCGGAAATAGTGCAGCTGACACCGCTCACAGTTCTTGCCCTCGGTGTGGTCCCGGCAGTCGTCACACACACCTCCGTGCGCCCCCTGGCTAGCGGCGAACACAGCTGGGTCGAAGTGACAGGTCTCAGAGTGCCCATTGCAGTCGCACGCTGCAAAAGGACATTCCCAGGGCTGACCGTAGGCCAGCACCACCACCATCCACAAAGCATATGCCATGCTAATGCACTAGCATCTCTTGCAACTCTGCAAGATGTTCAGGTTCAGGAAATGGGGAAACTGAGGCCCGAGGAGCCTTGTGTGACTTATTTAAGGTTATATGGCCAGTAAGAAAGCAGAGCAGGGTAAGAATTCAGGCCTCTTAACTCCCAATGTGGAGACTCACCTGAGAATAATGTCTGCGTTGGGCCAGAGAGAGAGACCTTTGAATGGTCCACCCCAACCCCACCTCCCCACCCCGACTGCCACCGCGGATCTCCTCCTGGGCCACTGCCTCTCTCTGGGCTGGGGATCCTTCTTTCCCTCCCTTGTGCAGAGAAAGGCCCTGACTGCAGGGGCTCCTGTGAAGCAGGGAACCAGATAAGTCCTACACAGGACAAGACCAGTGGAGGACACAGAAGATAGAGGATCTGAGGTTACCATGAAGCCATGTGGCATGAGAAGCAAGGACCAGCCTTGGTCTCTTCAGGCCTGGCTGAGGAAAAAGTCTGGGGAGGCAGAGGGCAGGTGCAACCTAAACTCTCTCCATCCGCACAGAGCAAGGAGAGCTTACATTGCAGGGGTGCAATTAAGGTTAAACTTAAATAATAAAGAATAGACTCTCCCTGTGTCCCAGGTGAGATCATTGAGGCCCAGAGGGGCCAGCACCCCAGCCAGTCACTACAGGGGAGGAGGTGAGTTCTGGACCATACGTTGGCACTCATGGGGGTCCTGGTCATCTGCAGGTCTCCAGGGCCGATTGTTGTAGAAGGGCGCACAGCGTTCACAATTGGGGCCGGCGGTGTTGTGTTGACAGACACAGATATCGTGGACCTGGAAAAGGGGCCACCAGCCATCAGGAATAATCATCAGAGGGATGTCCCAGAAATGGACCTGCCCTCTACCCACCCCACCCCCACCACAACTCAGGGTCCAGCTCAGACCCCACCCCCTCCAGACTTCACTCGGCTCCAGTGACACTCTCAGCTGCCCGCTTGTGTGCTGGTGTGTGTGTGTGTGTGTGTGTGTGCGCACATGCTCAGATGCATGTACCTGCCCTCCTATTCTTACTAGGTATTTAAAAAGCTCATTCTTTGCCCTTGAACATCCCCGTGATGCCCAGTCCAAAGCAGCACCTGGAAGGTTCCCAGACACCCTTACTGGTAAACGATGGTTCTGGAAGCTTGTGGACCCTCTGCAGATTTATATTCCAGCAATCTTTGACTGCGACTGATTGTCTAATGGGACTGCTATGATGAATTGTTACCAGACTTATTAAGATATAAAAATAGAATAGCTATTGTGTGCTCATTGTCTTCCAAATTAAGCCCCACACCCTCAGCCTGGCATTAAAGACTCCTACCATGTCTGCTTCATCTTTATTTCCCACTCGGAACAGTACAGCCAAGCTGAACCTCCAGCCGCGTCCTGTCCAAGCCCTGCTTTCCCCCACCTCTTAGCCTTTACTGATGTTTTTCTTCCTGCTTGGTATTCCCTTCTTTCTCTGGTAAGATCCTGCCAGCTAGAATGGCACCTTCTTCCCCAGGCCTCCCTGGTTCCCCTAATTCCGTGGATCTCAACCCTGGGTGCAACTCCAGAATCACGTGGGAAGCTTTTTAAGAACTACCATTGCCAGGCCCAACTCGATCCAGATCTCAAGGACAAGGCCCAGGCATTGGTACTTTTTAAAGTGGTGATTCCACTGTGCAGCCAGAGTTGAGAGCCCCTGGGGCTGGTGTGCCCTATCCCGCCCCTACATCCCACAGCATATTGTATTCCTCATCTATCAGCAATCCTGTTCTGCCTGGGTTCTGCTCATTTGTCTCCAGGCCCTAATAGATGACACATTCCTAGAGCTGGTGTCCCCTCTGGCCAACTCTGCAGCCCTGGGTAGAGGCTGGCCCAGAAGTGGGAAGGATGCAGCTGGCCAGAGCTCTTTTCACCTGTATTTCCCTCTAGGCCCTTCTACGTGATTTCTTAGTGCCCCTCCATCACTAGGGTAAATGAGCTCCCATACGTTAGTAGAAGAGCTGAAGCTCCAAAGAATAGAAATGACAGCTTCTTCTGCTTCTGAGCGCAAAGTTGTCACTCTACGGATGCTTCCCGTGTGTGGTTTCACAGCAAACCCCCCAGGGTTGCTGGTGAAGTTGGAGCTTCCCTCTCCCATCCCTGATGCATCCATCTGACTCATTAGTCAGATGGTCTGGGGTACTTTTAGCATCCACGTTAGACTCTGTTCTCTCTCACCTTCCCTGTATCTCACCACTAGATGGGACTCTAGAGTCCCCAAACCAGTGGCTCTCCACCCTGGCAGTGCTGAGAATCACCTGGGAGCTTTAAAAACCGATAATAAACTTGGAGTATCTGAGGATGGAGGTCTGGGCACTTTCTTTTTTTTTTTTTTAGCTCCCCAGGAAGTTAAAACGTGTAGCCAGGATTAAGCAGCATCATCTTAAGCGCCAGGCAAGACCCACAGATTTGCTTATGTGTAACTGAAAAACAAACCATTACAAACCATAAGGCAGGCTTAAAGAAGTGCTACAAAATTCTGATCTTTGAAATAATAATTAGACTCTTTTTCAGTGTTGCTAAAAGGTTAAATACCCAAGTTTTAAATTCAGTGCCCTCCTTGTTTTATAGGCGCCCCAAGAATGTCCTCAGTCTGCTTTGGTCTTGCTCTCTCCCCTCAGCCCTTCCCACCCAGGGCTGTCACCTGCACAGCGGTAGAGGGGCTGGAAGAGGCTCCAGGCTTAGGGGCACAGCGGTCAGCGTGGCCATGACAGAAGCAGCTCCCCTGTAGACGCAACTGGGACACTGCATAGTAGGCGCTGGGGGCGTGGTAGCCTCTCTGGGGCACAGGGGCCAGCCTGGTGAAGTTGATTCTCAAGTTTGTGATTTCCCCCAGCTCTGAGAGGGGGAAAACAACACAGAGGGAGGGGATTGGGGAAGGGAAAATGAAGAAAGGAAGTTAGAGGCAAATAGTCTCCTAGGGCAGGACAGATAAGGAAAGAAATTCTGATCTCACCATCTGGTCTTCCCTGCCTCCATAAGGTTGGTTATATGAGGGGCCATCCTCCTCAGCCCTCAACCCTCCCCAGCAGGAAAGACCCCTGCACTCCAACCCAGGCCTCCTGAGTCTACCACAGAGCCTGATGGAATAAGCAGGGTGAGTATTAAATCCAACCATATTGACAGAAATAGGAAAGACCAGGCAATTTCTATGTCCCAAGTTCCAACCAACCAACCATGGCAAGTCCCAAGTTCCAAGTTTTGTTCCCCACCCGCAGTGGGGAGAAGTTACCACACTGACCTTGAATTTTTTGACTTTGAGTTGCTGGAATCCCAGATGCTAAATCCATGATGTTAAGTTGAACCTACAGAGAGACGGAAAGGGAAGGCCTGTGGAAGAGGTAAATGGGGTGCCCCCAACGCCCCTTTCCACCAATGTTGCACCCCCATCAGACTTCTCTGAGGCCCTTCTCACCTCGAACCTGAGTAGACCATGGATGTGAGGGCTGCCAGCTGCACTGAGGGAGCCAGATGGCCACTGGGCCCTAAATGTGTGTGTGTGTGTGTGTGTGTGTAGACAACCACACCTCTCCATTTAAAAATACAGATATCCCAAGAATTTCCTGATTTCCTTGGGTCAAAAATAATGGTGAGATATACAATGTGCACATGAGGGTTTAGGGAATATTAATTTTCCAGACACCTAGGATGAATGAGAAGGTCCAGGGCCCAAGGATTCATGGATGTGGTAACCACACTCTAGACAACCCCAATTTTAACTATGCTTTTCCTCTTTAATAAAAACCATTCAGGGTCACCTGGGTTGAGTGTCAGATTCGATTTCACCTCAGGTCATGATGTTGAGGTTTGTGAGATCAAGCCCTGCATCGGGCTCCACGTTGATCGTTGAGCCTTCTTAAGGTTCTCTCCTACCCTCTGCCCCTCCCCTGCTCATTCACGTGTGTGTGTGTGTGTGTGTGTGTGTGTGTCTAAAAAAAACAAAACAAGACAAAACAAAAACAAAAAAAAAACAAAAAAACCCCATTCATTGTATGGGAATTCATCTGCATATTCCAGAGTTTTCATATCAACCTTCCACGAATCAGGAAAAAGCCCTGTGTTCGGATCTGGAGTCTCCGGAGTGTGGTTAACAAGCAGATGGGGTCTGCTGTAACCCAGGAGGACTTGCTCCGGGGAAGGAACAAGGCACCGCCCACAGGGAGGGCAGCACTCTGAGCACTGGGTGCCCAGGAGAACAGCTCTGAAGGCTGCTGGAGCCTGAACCAGAGAAGGAAGGACAGAGAACACAGCAGCCCTCCAGCGGCAGCTGCTGGGTGGTGAGAGGAAAGGCAGTCACGAAAGAAATGCGAGAATCTGACCCCAGGTGAGAGGAGTCTAGTTGGGGAGAAAGTTCTGAGCTGTTTCTAGAAGCAGTTTCTCCGTTCCAGCTCAGGGCTAAATTCTGGTGACACAGAGCCCCGGCTTCTACCTGAATTTCCCCAAGGGAGAGGCAGAGGGATTAAACTGAGAAAGCTCATTCTGGTGTGAAACTTTACCAAGGTGAAACCAGAGATCAAATTAAATGTGTGTACTTTGCTCACGTGAACCTAACAACCATCTCAAAGTCCTTGCACTGAAGCAGAGTCAATTTTACCCTCTCCACCGTGGGGACTGTGCCAACGAGATGGAGCGGTGGCTATGGAAGAGGGGAAGAGGGCACGGTTGGATTATGCAGGGCCCTAGATATGGTGTTAAAATATTCCTCCTGAGTAGCAAAGGGGACAAACAGCAAATATTCTGAAAGCGGCCAGAGAGGTCATTATTGGAGGGAGCAGGAAAAACAAAAAGGTGCACCGACGTCTTCCCCAGAGGCTGGGTGACCGTGTGAGCAAATGTGACGTCAGGGACCTCCCCTCCCCCGCCAACCCGTGCCTATTTTTCCAAGTCCCCTCTACCTACCTTCCCCCCGTCCAGATGCCCGTTAGGCCTCTGGGGCAAGGACTGGCACCGAACATCCTGCCAGCTCTGAGGCTGGCCCTGACGGACCCGGGGGAAGACGGAGGCGCAGTCAGCAGCCAGGTACTGGTACACCTGCCAGGTGTTGCCGAAGTCTGCGGACCGCTCAATCAGCATCCCGGCGGGCAAGGGGCCCTGCAGAGGCACAGACAGGGTGGGGGCCTGAGTGAAGAGAAGGGGCCACTGCAGAGACATCATCACCAAAAAGCCTCCTAAAGATGCACTGGTGGTCCCTGAGAATCACAGCGAGGGAAGGAGAACGGGGCGAGAGGGAGCGGGTGGGCTTCAGGGCATCCAGGTCCGAAGGCAGACACCCTGGCCAACACTGGAAAGCCCTATCGGGTTTTCCCCAGGGGGACCGTGAAAAGCAGGAGAACGGTGATCTACATTCCAGAAGGCATGATTATGATCCTAGTTCAGCGCACCATGCAGGTGGCCAGGCCAGAACATTCTCCCACGGTACTTCCCACAGTCAGCTGTCTGGGCCCTCCAAACCTCTCTCCCCACGTCACTGGAGAGGTCTTTCTAGATGACTACTTGACCATGTCACTCCTGCTCCAGGCCCCTCAGTGGATGTGCATTAGCTAGAGATGAAATGCAAGCCTCTCAGCATGACACGTTGTGTCCTTCCACCCTCGGTGGTTTCACCCACTTCTCGTGGCTTTCAATGCGGTCTTCGTGCTGACGGCTCCCAGCTTGGACCGTTTCCTCCAAACAGACCCACATCAGGCCCTGTCTCCTGTGGCAGCGCACAGCCCCCTGATCTCCCAAGTAGGCGCCACCTGATTTCCTTGTTCACTCTCACCTCAGTTAGGCCCTCCACCTATAGACAGAATGTCCTTTTTAAAACATAAAATGGACTGTGTCACTCCTCTGCCAAAAACCCTAGAATAGCTTCCCACTATTTTTTTCCAGCTTATTGAGATCCTATTGACCTCTAATATATGTAAGTTTAAGGTGTCCAACATGATGATTTTTGACACATGCACAAATTGCAAAATGATTACTGCAATAATTAACACATCCAGCCCCTCACATAATTACCATCTTGTGTGTGTGGTGATAAAAGTTAAGATTTAGACTCTTAACCACTTTCAGGTATATAACAGTGTTGTTAAATATAGTTACCAGGCTGTATATTAGATTTCCAGAATTTACTCATCTTGCAGCTGGAAGTTTGCACCCTTTGACCAGTACCTCCCCATTTCCCCCACCCCCAAACCCCTGGCAACCACCATTCTACTCTATTTGCTTGAATTCAGCTTTTTTGGATTCCACATATCAGGGAGACCACATGGTGTTTGTCTTTCTTTGTCTGACTTATTTCACTTAGCAGAATGCCCTCAAAGCCCACCTATGTTGTCACAAAAGGCAAGATTTCCTTCTTTTTTATAGCTGAATATCCCACTGTGTATAGATATATAGCTATAGATTACATTTTCTCTGTCCATTCATCTACTGATGGACACTGGGCTTGTTTCCATGTCTTGCCTATTGTGAATAGTGCTGTGGTGAACATAAGGGTGCAGATATCTCTTCGGAAGGTTGATTTCATTTCCTTCCCATATAGACCCTGGTGGAATTGCTGGATCATATGGTAGTTCTATCTGTAGTTTTTGGAGGAACCTCCATATTATTTTCATTAGTGGCTGCACTAATTTACATTCCCACCAACAGTGCATAAGGGTTCCTTTTTCTCCACATCTTCGCCAACATGCGCTTCTTGTCCTTTAAGACTAGCTGTTCTAACAAGCGTGAGGTGATATATCAGTGTGGTTTTGATTTGCATTTTTCTGATGATTAATGGTGTTGAGCACCCTTTCATTTGCCTTCTGGCCATCTGTACATCTTCTTGGAAGAAATGTCTACTCAAGTCCTCTAACTGCTACTCTTGAATAAATCCTAACCCCTCACCAAGGGTGAAGGGGTCCCGTCTCCTCACCTCATCTCATGCCCTGTGCACCTCCATCTCTTCAAGCCATGGGTCATACCAAGTTCATTCCCTCCTCAGAGACCTTTGTTCGGGTTGTCTCTTCTGCCTGGAATGTTCCTCCCCCTGGTGGGTTCCTTCTCAATTTTTGTTCTCAGCTTAAATGTCACTTCCCCACAAGATTTTTCATACCTATGCATTCTTCTGCCCACATCCTGCCCACTCTACCCCATTCCAGAATTTACTTTGTTTCCTTCATAAATATCACCACAATTTCTAATAATTTATTTGTTGGCTGCCTGCGTTTTCTTCCTCTCCAGGAGCCCAGGTTTCCCAGCCTTTACACTGTCCATATTTGGAGTTGGATAATTCCTTGTGTGGACCATCCTGATCACCACAGGATGGTTAGCAGCATCCCTGACCTCTACTCACTAGACACCACTAGATGTGTAATAGTCACACCCACGGTTGTGACAACCAAAAATGTCTCCAGATCTCCAAATATCCCCTAATTGAGAACCACTACAGTAAACCATAGGCCTCCTTCTCTGTCTTGTGCACAGTTGCACCCCCCAACACCTAACACACAGGAGGCACTTAGTCATTTGTTGAATGAAGAATGGATGGACCTTTAGTCTACTTCCTCCCTCCCCATTTACATCTGCAAACTCGTCTCTCACCAGGTGGTAGCCTTCCACATCCTTACTTCTCACTACCTTATACATATTTTCCCTTCCAGACCTTGTGTGCATTCCCTTGCCCCCTCCTCAATTACATACCTTCTTGCCTCTTGCCTCCAGGCCTTTGCTCTTTATGGGTTTTTTTGCCCAGAATGGACTTTGCCCTTTACCTGGTTATCAGTGGCCTGCAAAGATTCATCTTTTCCTGGGTACATGCTATGACTTACTCCCCAAAGACAGATCAAATTGGATGCCTCACTCTGTGCTCCCCAGCACCTCTTCCTAATCAGAGTACACATCATATCTTCTCACTGTTGGTCCTTTGTCTTCCTGACATACACTGAAGCAGCATGACAACCATGATTCAGCTTTATTCATCTTTTTATCCCTAACACCTGGCACCAAACCTAACATATAACCAGTGTTCAATATGTGTGTGGCAAGAATGGACAAAGGAATGAGTGAGTAATGAAAAAGCAATGTGACTAACAATATCCATCCAGATGAATGTTGCCCTTCAACGCTGTCACCTTTAGAGACTGGGCATTTATTCAGATGATGCTGCCATTTCTCAAAATACTTTTGACCTTTTCTTGAGGAGAGGATCTCAAAGTTAACTTTCTGAGTCAAGTAAGAAATTAGATCCTATTGCATCTTATTCACGGTTCATTCTAACTTCTGAAAATGATTTCACCCTTCCTGATCTAATCTTATTGACCAAGCTTGATCTTTAAGTATTTGACTATTTCTGTAGAAAGAATAAAATCAAATCTTCTCTGAAAAAAAAAATGACTCGTGACAAATGAACAAAAATGTTCCCTCCAAAAGGAGTATCTCAGGATGCTAGTATACAAGCAGAATCCAAAAGTATTCTGGGAAGTAATAGCAGTGAGTGAGTAGATTGTCCACCAACAGGGCTGTTCCAAGAGCACATCTTTCATGGATATGGGCCACTTATTGGCCATTTATTAAACTCAATCTCATCTGCAAAATTATTAAACACATCAAGAATATACACCTGTATAATAATTGACTAGGCCAAGCGGAATTGGTACTTGGCAGAGCTGAATTAATTAGATGGGTCGAGGATGGGGGATGCAGAGAGAAAGTGGATATATATCCACTGCAAGGCCAGGACAGGGAGCCTGGAGGTGCCACTGTGCTCCCAGGAGTGGGCCTCTGTTGTCACCATGATAGAGATTCAGGGTAAGTGTCACCTCAGCCTAGGGAAGTGGCGTCTACCTACCATATGATGCCATCACCCTAAGCCTAGGGAGACAAGGATGCTGTGCTTCCTATAAGCCCAAGCCCAAATGGCCCAGGGTCCCCCTCTCCCATCCACTGCCATCCTTAGGAAGCACACCTTAAAATCCATCATGATGTCTTGAAGCTGGAACCTCCTGTCCAGGTCCAACTGCAGAGAGACAGGATTCACATCTGGAAGGACAAAAAGTAGAAACTTTAGACCAGGAAATTCTACCTTCCCAGCCCTAAAGAAGGCTCTGGACTCCACTAGCTCTCGGAAGTCAGAAACCTCGATCTTCCAATTCTCCTCTTGGAGAGGAATGGTACCAGCATGCTTTTACTTATATTTCCTACTCAAGATCCTATCTGTCCTTGGCCAAGTTTCCTTCCCATCATCTCTTGATGACCCTAACACACTAAGAGATTTCAACTTGTCTGTTCTACAAGCCCCATTCCTTCAACGAGCTCATTGTAATTAATGGGGTGAAATAAAGGCATTTCTTTCTTGCTCCTTTTACCCATTCCTTGACTTCCAGTAAATTCTTCTAGCTACAGCATTCAAAAGTTCTCAAATACAGAGGCGGTAGGTACTGCCTGTTAACCACACATGTCCCACCTCCATAAGAAATGCCTAGAACACCCCAAGGGTTCCCAGGAAACTTCCAGCCACCCCCACGCTGTGGGAGCCTCCACCAGTTTATGCCCTTACAGGTGGCTGGCGCTTACCATTCTGGGACTGCCACCAGCGCATGGGGCCTGAGGATGAAACCACATTCTCCACTCGGTGGCCGTTGTAATTATGAGGCAACCTGGAGTCACACTTGCAACATTTCATCCGCCACTGAGGGACAGGGAGACAAGAAGCCTTGTGAGTGGGGTCCAGGGAAGACTCTCCCTTACGTCCTGAGAGCCTAGAACATTCCCTCTGTGAAACCCTACCCCCAGGGATCCACTGATTTCATTAATACCCTTGGAAGGATTAGCCTCTTAAAACAAGGCTATTGTCATCTTTGACTTTAATTCTTTTGTCTTCCTCCTAACACATAGCAAAGTGAATAGCAAATAGGTGTTACTGCTAGGAAAGAGATGCGAGGTAGCAGCAAAGTCTGGTACAGAACATTGCCTCAAAGAAAAACTTGGAAAGAGTACCAAGAGCAAAATGAAGAAAAGATGAGGGATTTGCATGAATGTAGCATCTTCTGTGTGCTAGGTACAGGCTGGAGAGTTTTAGATCTCATCTGACCTAATCCTGGAGGCCTGGAGAAAACTGGGTTTCTGAGCATGAGGGAGAGGGGACACAGCAAAAAAAGGACAAGGGAATTTGGAGTTCCAGTCCTAGCTCTGTTACCCCATCTTCTAGGCTCAGTTTTCTCCTGTGCAGGTAGAGTGGAGGTTAGAATACAGTCATTCAATCATTCAGCAAATATTTACTGAGTGTGTACTATGTGCTAGACCCCGGTCTGGGCCCTGGAGTTATACTAGTGAGCAAAATGAAGACCCTGCCCTCAGAGAGCCAACATTCTAGTAACATTTGGATGATCTCAAAGGCCTTCCAGCACTGACATCTGAGACTTGAGGACCCTTCTCAGGTTTGGCATTCCCTACCCACAGGAGAGAATCTAAGGGTCCCCCACCAAGTGGAGCTTTGTAGGTAGGTGGTCCCAAGGCCATGTTGCAGCCTTGGGGCTCAGGGCAAGAGTTCTCACATGAAGATCGAGGCAGCCAAAAAGGAAACAGCCTCACTGGGGAGCTCCCCCCCAAATCACACCTTCCTTGGCCTGCCCAAGCCCTGAGGTGACACAAGTGACACAAGAACTGAACCCCATGGACTCCACAGCAGGTGGAGACCAGCAAGCAAAAGAATAGGGCCATAGAACATGACCCTTGTTCTTTAAGTTTATGCGTGTGTGCGTATGTGCGCATGTGTGCATGCACACGTACCCCCCCACAGAGACAGCACAACCTTGTCCCAGCTCCCCCATGCAACACAAATAAACTCTGTTTTCTCTGCGTAACCAAGGCACCAAACCTTGTGCCCAGAGTAGAGAACACTATTCGGAAGGCTCCATATTCATCCACAAGTAGAAGCAAGGCTTGGACAAGAATCTCCTTCTGGGTTGGGACAACCATATCTCCAAACACCCATGCTTCTGCTTTCCCCTAAGGCCTCTACTCACCAGAACCAGGGGAAAGCTCTGGTTTGTCCAAGGCCTTTCTGCTCCTGAACCTCTAGCCTGACCAGGGAAAGTGATAAGCCAATAAGGCTGATGTGATGTCTTAGAACGGGTAGTGTCCCCTGCACTAATTAACGTGACAGATCAGTCCCAAAGGGATTGAGTTAATATGCTGAGCCTGTGCCTGGGGTTATGGGAACTCCTTGCCCAACACCCATCCTCCCTCCCCACGGCTGACAAAGCTTGGGACAGGGCAGAAGGAGAAGGGGAGCCAGGAGTCCTGGTTCCTGGAAACTCTACTTCCCACCCCACTTTCCAGTTCTCACCTGCATATGAGAGAATTGTCACCCATCCTGCTGCTCAGAGGTTTCTTCATCACGACCAAACGTGTTTTATTAAACAATAATTTTTTGGTATTTAATGTTCAAATAATGGCTGGCATGCACGCTCTGTATGGAGCACTCGATGCCCTGTCCTTTCCTTGCCCAGCTACATTTTCCTTCAGGGTTCAGATCTCCACTTGAAATGTTGGGCATTTATTGTCTATTTATTTGCTTATATTGTTTGTTTACCCTCTGCCTCCTTCTGCTGAACATATATACTCCACGAGGGCTTCCTCTCCTGTATTCCCAGTGCTTAAAAAAGTGCCCAGCACATAGTAGGGCCTTAATACTTAATGAATAGCAAATACTCAATGACTGCTAACATTGTTATTACTAAACATTCCCTTACTGCAGTCATGGAGTTTAAAACGAGGGGTGGGGAAGAGAGGAGGTAATAGAACATCAACATTATGTGACAGAGAGCTTACTGTGGGCTAGGTACTGTACCCAGGTAATAAGGAGTATTTTTCCATTTTACATTTGTGAAAGATGAGGCTCAAAAGGCTAGTGAGTTTTCTGCTGATAGCCAAAGTCGGCACCAACACAACACCAGAGAGGGTCCCCTACCAACCCCCCCTCCTCTCCCTCCTCTCCCTCCTCTCCCTCTTTCCCTCTCCCTTCCTCCATCAATGTTGCCCTCTCACTTCTGCTAGGAAGCCAGGTGGGTCCACAGACATCACGGAAGCACAGTAAAGGGTGACAATCTCTGTCTCACTCAAAGGGCTTGGCCTCACCCTGTAGCTGACCATGGGGGAATGTAAGGTGGAGAAAGCACTTTGGGAAGAAAGCTGGTTTCTCAGGCTGACCCAGCTCAGTTAACACAGAAACTGTAGATGTGTCAGTGGCTGAAATAAATACCTGAGCACTTAAAATAATCCTTTCTGGGCAAGAGAAGCCTCTTGCTGGAATCTGACTCTCCTCCAGAATCCTATTTTGGTCCCTGGCAGTGAGCATGCCCTTCTCCCCACTCTGCGCAGCCTCTCAGGGGCAAACTTTTCCACTCCCCATCCTCCGTCTACACTCAGCACATGTCCTGCAGAGAGACAAGGGCCAGCTGCCTTCCGGCCGCCTGTCACCAGAGCTCTCTCCTCAGCTCTGCTGGGACCCGATCCCAGCCTGTTCCCCGGCCAAGCGAGCACCAGAAACAAGGCTCTTTCTTTCCTCAGGCCTGGGGCACAGGGGCTAGAACAACTCAACCTGGAACTGAAAAATGACCTTCATGGTCCCAAAAGATGAAATATTATGTAACTATTAAAAAGATTGGTCACAGGAAGTTTTCAATGACATGGGGAAAATGCTTACCATATTTTGTTTTATGAAGAAAAACAGTTGGGAATAAATGTATATAGGTCATGATCATATATATATACACATATATATATGATGTATACATATATCATATATATATATCATATATATGTTTAAAGGAATATAATATAAATATAAATAAATATAATATAAAAGGAATATATATATATATATTTTAAAGGAATAGAAAGTGTTTGGAAGGACATATACCAACAGATTAGGTTGAACAGATGAAATTACTTCAGCCAATCTGACCTACAAAAATGGCAATGGCATGCAATTTAACCTAATATATCTGGGTAATAGGATAATAAGGAACTCTTTTCCTTATATGTTATTCTTTAATAATTTTAAACTTTAGTACCTTGGAGACACACACACACACACACACACACACACACACTTCTATGCCCAGGAAAGTAGACATTATAAAACTAAACAAACTAAAAATCTCCAGGGTGTTCAGTATGGGCTTTTTATCCTGCCTCCTGGCCCAGTCTTCGGAGTCAGCTGGGGGTACCCAGTGCCTGCTCCACTTCCCTTCCACGTGTGCAGACACTGATGGAAGATCAGATACCCTCGTGGGCTTAAAACCTACGTGCTGCTTATCCTAGTAACATAGCTAAAGGAGGGATTTATTACAATCCTTAGAGACAGGCTAAGCCAACAGGCTTGGGCCAGGTATTTTAAGTAGCTCTGCTCGTCAACTAGCTAGCCGGCTGGAGACCTGAAATAGAGCAGCTTATGGCAGAAGCCCATGTGAAGACAAGTTGCTAACTTTCTCTTTTCCTCTGTATCTCAGTTTCCCTTTCTATCTATTCTTGCATGCTTATATGAGTACGTGTATAAACGTGTGTGTGTGTGATTATCAATGCGAGGTTCTTCCCCTCGTGTGTGTCAGGTGCTTCCATCTCTCCCAGAGGTGGAAGGTCTCAGCTGCAGCAGCCTCCCTCTGGGGTCAACTAGTGAGCGTTCTCCTGGCTGCACGACCTCAGAGACGCGGCAGTATTATCAGTTCAGCCTGTCAGGCCTCCAGCCAGTTTGGCTCCTACTTACTCTCCATCTGGAAAGGTTGGGCCTCTTCCCTCATCCTAGAGCTTTCTAGAAGCTCAGCAGTCTGGGGGGGGGGGGGGGGGAAAGAGAAACCCTCCCAGAGAGCTAGGGGGAGAGCAAAGGAGAGAGCAAGAGCCAGCAGGAGCCTGAATCACAGTGGAAATGGGTGGGAAAAGGAAGGTAAACGCAAACCAAAGCTCTGTGCCTTTGCAGAACACAGAGCTAACTCCAGGGGGAAATAGGAAAACAGCCTCTGGTTTTCATGGCCCAGTTCCCTGCCATGAGCAAGCCAGTGGCTGCCTGTGTCTATCTAAGGAGATATCATCAGGGTCATGGCTGCCAGCCAGGGCCAAAAGAAAGGAAGCCGAGACCAAAAAAAAAAAAAAAAAAAAGAAAAGGAAAGAAAAAAAAATCCAGCTGCCTGCAAGAAAAGACATTCTCTCCACTTCAGCTTCCTCATTGGTAATATGCAGGGGTGGAATGAGATAATGAAGTTCCCTCTTGCTCTAACATGCTATTAGAATTCTTCCCTACTCCAGCTTATCTGCTCAGAAGTTTAAAAACACTCCAAACAAGAATGCAAAGGAAGGAAGAAAAAAAAAAAAAAAGACACTGACCAGATGCTGTACTAGAGCAATACTCTTCTCAGCTAAGTGGGCAGAAGAAGGAGCCCTTAAGGTCATTGGTCAGCAAGGCCTCCATTAAACCCCACTGGGATCCAGAAGCCTCAGCCTTTCTACATTCGTGGATATTGCCAGTAAAGGTCAAAAGTTGGGTTCCACTATGGTGCTGAGTGGGAGGAAAGCCCCAGTTCTATAAGGCACTTTCAACTTCATCTTCTCTCATCATGAAATAACATCTTCACCAAAGCCTTAAGCACTGCCCTTATCACCATCCAAAGTAAGTTCAGTAGGCTGACTTTCTGAAGCTGATTAAAGATGATGTGCACCACACACCCAGAAATTACACTGCACCAGGCTCTCTCCTGAGCACTGTGCATACATTATCTCCTTCCATCCTTCCAAAATCTCTGAGGTAGGTATTTTACATTAAATGATGGGTATACTCATTTGACAGATAAGAAAGCAAGTCTTAGAGAGTTAAGAAATGTGTCCAAGTTCATAAAGCTAGGAAGAGATGAAGCAGGGATTTCTGTCCCAAAGTATCTGCCTTTAAATTTTCTATTCCTGTTCTGATCCAAGGGACACAGTGGTAACTTGGCAGCCACTGGCAGGGACCAGAGTTGGTTGTCAGGATGCTCCCTCCCTTCTTCCTTGGAAAGGACAGCCTCAGCCCCAGCCTGGACCTTTACAGAAACAGAGATATTTCCCTAAACCTGAGTGCAGGGAATCCTTTGCCTGTCTGGACCTCTGTAGGCTCTGCCAGTAACAATGGTTCCTATAGCCTCCAAAGACAAAGAAGTAAAGTAGGTCTGCAAAATGTTGCCTAGAGACTTCTAGAGACCTGAACCCCAAAAGCAATTGAGTGAGAGACCAGGCCAGCAAAGTTTGAGGCCACCTGGTTGGTCCAGGCCTTCCCATCACATCTTTCCCTCCTCTTCTGTACTTTTAGCCTACAAGCTGTGCTTCCCAGCCCATAACAACCAGGCACCCAGAATCTCACATTCCACCAACCCGGGTTTTTCTTCCTTCTGTTAGCAACATTATCCCCCAGTGTCCCTATCCATTTCCTTCTAGCCCTCAAAACTTACCCATCCTGGGTTTCACTTTCTTGGAACCCTTTTCAAAAGCCACAACTCATTTTCTGACAAGCAAACCCTTGTTGAAATATAAATGGTTGATGATATGGTGCCTTTCCCAAGAGCGTTTGTATTTTAAACAAGGAATTCAACAATGCTTCATCCAAAAGAGTGAATCCCCAATGGCAGGAGCTTTGGAAGTTTCAGAATGTCTGAGAGCTTCTGGGAAACGGGAGGGCAGACATTTTGGTTAGAGACAGTCTCAAAGTCTTCTGTGGGCACAGGATAAGGATCTCAGGATATATATGAACATATCCTCTGTCTACACATTAGCCATGCCAAAGGTTAAGAAAACAGACAACTGTCAAAGAAAGTCAGTGTTTGTTGGGGTTTGTGCATGTGGGTGTGGGTGCACTTACATGCATGTGTGCAAGTGTGTGCCTGTATGTGTGTGTGTGTTGGGGAGGAGGGGATGTGAACTGGCTACTGCTCTTCAGCTTGTTTCCAAGAGATCAAAATGACAGCTATTTCGTTTACACAGCTAATTAACCTGAGGTGTGCATTATGTAAAACTGTTATTAAGGCAGCTGAGTAATTAAGTTTTCCCCAGAAAGGGAGGGAGTGGGAGATAAATAAGCATTTAGGGGAGCAGACACAACATTGGAGGAGACATTGTCAGGAGCAGAAATCAGGGCTGGGAAGCTTCCAGGCAAAACCCACTGGTTTCTGGGGAGCCTGCACCAGCCCAGAGATGATCACATGGCATGGCTCAGCCCCTGCCAGTACTTGCCTGAGAGAGACCATGAGGAACCTAAAGGGTCACACACAGCCCAGCCATCTCTGAGAAGCAGGCAGAGATGCTAAAGCTAAGCAAACATGAAGGCCAACTAACCCAACTCCTTTATCTCGCAAATGGAGAAGTGGTGGTCTAGAGGGAACTCATGGGCTAGTAAGGTTCCATCCCTAATCTAAGTGTCACAGCCAAGATCAGAACCAGAGAGTCCTCACTACCGGTCAGGGTGACTTCATTGACCATAATTGTCTCCAGAGTCTCCAACAGTCCACTGCAAATCAGATTGGCAGCAGCCACTTGGAAGCAGAGTGGGCTGGCCCAAGGATGGGTTGATTTCCATAAGTATGTGAGTGTGTGTCCTAATCAGGGAAGAAATGCTCAGGAGTATGATTCACAGATGAGGCAGCCTTTGCACGCAGACACAGGTGCCAGTAGGCAGGTGTGTAAGGGAAGAGGGGATGGAACATTTAGCATCTTGCAGACACTAGCCATGGTCACTTTGCTCATTCCTTTGTACAGTCCTCACAACAACTCATTGGAGTGGGTGCTGTCATTACTCTCATTTTTCCAATGAGGAACTGACGCTCAGGGAGAGCACAGAAGCAAACAAGGATAAGGGGGCAACACAGATGTTCTTGGAGCTTTAGGGAACAGTGAGTTTATCCAGAGGTTAGCTAGGAGCTAGAGGAAGGAGAGCGAGGAAACAGGGCCATCCTGGTAAAGAACAGCCTGGGCCCAAGCTTAGATAGTTAAAGGTCAGGACCAGAGGGGCAAAGTTGGGGGTGGGGTGCCATAAGGCCAAGCTGACCAAGTCCTATGTCCATTGCAAGGGATGCAATATGGACCCCAAAATCTCAGAAGCAAGCTCTTGAGGCTGATGGGGTTTAGCTACTGAGACCAAATCAGGGAGAGGAGGTAGGATGCCAACAGGCAAAGACTGGCACACAAAAAAGGAGCTACACTCTGAGACCAGGAGCTGGGAGAGACAATTTTGGAACTGGAAGGAGTCCCCACTGCTCCTGCAATTCCCATTCCACTGAGTCCCTCTGGGGTGGACAGCAGGGGAATGAGCAGTGCAGAATGTCCAAGAGTCATAAATCTCCAATGAGAGCTTGCATTCGTGCCACATCAGTGGGCAGGCAGCAGGTGCTGGGTAAGGCTGTAATTGGCTCAGGGCTCGCCATGTCACAGAAATAGAACAGAGGCACTAACCAGAAGCTTCGACTTAAGGCAGGTGTGTATATCAGGGCAGGAGCTGGTAGAAAGGGGTGAAGGGGAAAAGGGGGAGGGGAGGGCACTAGCAGTGAGGTTCTGCATCATGTCTCATCTCCAGCCAGGGCTGGCCAGGACACCCCCCCCCATCTCTAAGTACTCAGAAAACTCGACACCTGTGTGTTTCCATCAGAAATTTGGGGTCCCAGCACACACCCAGGCCCTCCCAATAGCTCACAGAGATAACAAGTGTCACCACATGAAGTATCATGAAAATAGATTGAGACAGTTTATATAAACCTCTTACTATGATGTCTGGGACACATAATATGTGCCTAATAAATTATAGCTGCTATACATACCATTTGATGATAGAATAAATTAAACTTAAAAACTGGAATTGGAACTCAGCAGAGTTAAAACACTGATTCCTAATTGTCATCACACAGCCACCACAGCACCCAGTGTGTGTCTTTAGTGTATGTCTTCATGGCTGCCACCCAACAGCCTCTAGGAGGTGAGACAGGAAAGAGAGAGGATGAGAAATGACATAAGGGAGGAGTGGAAGGTAGGGGGAGAGAAGCTGGTTTTCAACAGTCAGCTCATTTCCAGAGAAAGTTGGGGCCAGGAGCAAACCTGCAGACACTTTCATCTAACACTCACTCATGGAAGAGGAAGGAAGTCTTGGAAAGGGGTAATATCTTGCCACAAGTTAGTGGCAGACCTGGGACTACACATTGCATTCAAGATGCCCTATCCTCTACTCTTGAAAAGAGGTTGCATGGCTTTATTCCCCCTTATAGAAAAGGAGAAAAAAAAGCCAATCCTTCTCAACTTTCACAGCGGCAAAATAGCTGATATTTATCCATCCCCAGGGTTGCAAAAGTCTAGACTTCTCTTTTGCAAGCACCACTTTGCTCTCAGGGGGCTATTTAAGAGCAGGGAAGGGAGTTGGCACCCTGGGCATCTGAGAGAGGCAGAGGGCCGGCCAAGGTGAAGCCAAAAGCCCAAGGCTTTGGGGACAGAGGCTGTCCAGACAGGGCTGGGGTTGAGGGGACATGCCAGGACAGGGGCTCTGACTTCTCCTTGCTTCTCCTTCCAGAAGGCAGGCCAGCCTGAGGAAGGAGGTCAGCAGAAGTCTCCCTGAAATTTTTAGACATACCCTAGTAGCATGATATTTTGAGGGTGTGTAGGAAGGGGGTGGCTAAAACCATTCTGTTGCCTAGAAAGCTCAATATTTCCAGGTCCCTTGATGTGTGTGGAGTAATCTGGGCCCACAGGGAGTACTTGTCTTATGCTGGCCATCTTACCCAACACTGTCAAACAGGGTTTCCTATATCCAACTGGGTGAGCAGCAGAAACCACAGCCATCTCTGTTCAGTGCCTCCAAAGCCACTACCCAGTACCATCTGTCATTAAAAGTAGACAAGAGAACACTGGTGACGAGAAGGCCAGGGAGGCCCAGAGGCGGTATCAGATGCCACCTCCATCATCCCAAGGACAAGGACTGTCTGGAAAGAGGACACCACAGGCTCTCTGTGAACCCAAGTCTCTTTCATGGCAATGAATCTCTCTTACTCCCCTTCTGTCTGTTTCTCTCTTTCTCTCTTTTTCTGAAAAGACTAGAGATTCGAGGAAAACCACTTCCTCACCCACTCCTTTGTCCAAATCTTTGTCTTTGGGGCAGAAAGATGGCCAAATGAGACCTGCAGCTGGGAAACAAGAAAATGCTAAGTGATTTCAACCTTGGTAAACATAAGGCACCAAGAATGATCCCCACCTTATTAAAGAGAAAAGAAAAGACGAGCGCCTGGGTGGCTCAGTCGGTTAAGCGTCCAACTTCGGCTCAGGTCATGATCTCACAGTTCGTGGGTTCGAGCCCTGCGTCAGGCTCTGTGCTGACAGCTCAGAGCCTAGAGCCTGCTTCAGATTTGGTGTCTCCCTCTCTGTCTGCCCCTCCCCTACTCGCATTCTGTCTCTGTCTCAAAAAATAAACATTAAAAAAAAAGTTTAAAAAAGAAAAGAAAGCCAAAGTTCCTACAACAAAGGTCCACAGGCATGTAGAAGAAAAAAAAAAAAACACAAAAGCTCTTTTAAAAACTCAGTTTCCTAATCAGGCAATGTCAATTGACAGGTCCTAGCGTTTGAGTTTCTGGATTTGTTCAGCTTGTGTTCTGACTTATCAGCTGAGCTGCCAAACCTCCTTTATGGCCTCATCACTTCTTGGTCTATCCTGCTGATTTATGTTCTCCAACAGCAGTTGGGATGTTTCCCACTTTGCCTGAGTGGACCAACGAGGCTGAGAGGTAAGCTGGCTCTTCATACATGATAGTTGCAAAACACAGAAGGTAAACTCCAGCTTATAATCATACACTGTCCCGCTAACTCTGTCCACTCATATCCCAACACTGGCCAAAGAGATGGTGGCAAACGAGTAACCATGGCACAACTTAGCTCATCCCACAGCAAGAACACAACCCAGTGCACACATCCCCCCACCTATGCTCCATCAGCCTTGACTTCATCCACCACAGACATGTTAAACTCTACGTACTAAAGGATCAATACTCATCCCATTGTCTGTTCTCCAGACTTGAAAACCTGTCCTGCCCATGCCCAAGGACTAGGGAGAGATTTCAGTTTTATAAGCAGAAGAAGAAAAGAGCCATCCCGCTAATTCTGAGTACATTTTCTCTTGCCCAATGAAGGAGAAAATTCTGTCAAGGCAGTGATCTGGCCTTATATGTTTCTTGCATTCTCCACAGTGCATGAAGCTGGGGCTACACCAAGTACATTCCAGGCATTCTGTGAACAAATGGCAGACTCACACACAGCCCAATCTTGCCTTTTCCAGCCCTGGAGGCCATGGTGGTAGGGCCTACCTCGCCATACTGGGTGCAGTAGGTCTCAGGCTTGGTCAGTCCACAGGTGGATGAAGCATGGAGAAACCGGGTCCTCCCAATGAGCAGGTCCCCAAAGGGTGGATAGCAGGCCCCACGGGAGCAGGCTTGCTGGGCACACAGGAAACTGGGCAAGACTGAAATCACAAGGGTGCTAAGATACAGCCTAGAGAGAGGAGGGTCCACCAGGCCACCCAGTATCCCCCAGGGAAGCATAAATCAGCTAGACTAGTATGCTCCCACTTGGTGGTGGTGGTGAGGATTGCAATCCTGATGCTGCTAGGTAAACAAAACAAAACAAAACAAAACAAAACAAAACCCTGATTTCATGTTCCATAACCCATAACTTAAAAAGGAAAGGAGGGGAAACACTGGCAACCAAAAACCCTGGATGATCCTGAAATGTGGCATCCATATGTGGCTTTTAGAGTCAAGTTGCAGGCACATGCTCAGCCACCAGGACATACTCCTCAATCTCTTCACTTGCAGCCTGGCCTCTGTCAGCAACCAAAACAGGGCTGGCTGCTGGCCATTTGTGCAACACCAGGAGATGCCTGCATTCTTTCTACTCCTTTATCTGCAAAGTTGACCCAGCCATACTTAGTGAGTGCCCAGTTACAGACCACTGTAAAATCAAGCCATGATGGCTCTGGAACCAGCCAGAGTGAAAGGCTAGGAAATCAGCTGTGCAGGGCACTTGGGAAACCATGAGCCACCCTCAGGTAGAAATAAGAAGACACTTAGGAACCTCTCATCTTCTCCAAAGGCCCAAATGAGCAGGGAAACCTCATGGGTGCCCCAGTAGACAAGTGCTCCAAGCTCAAGGACTACAGGGTGACAGATGATGTTCGTATTTTGGTAAACTATCCTCTTACCCATGGTGTCACCTCCCTGCTATATAACAGGGCTTGGAAAGACGGGAATGGATACTTACCAAAACCCAGGAGTAGGAGTGGCCTCATTTTCAGCCAATAGGGGAATCCCCACAGAGGCCCTCACCTGGGACAGAACAAAGCAGCTTGGATTAAAAAAATCCATAAAACCTCTGGGGCATACTAGCCCCCTTTACCTAGGGTCTTGACCTAGGATACTTCCGAGCAGCAGGTACATTTGTAGCCAAAAGCTTGGAAAATGTCAGAGCCCTGAACCCATGTCTGAGCTGGCGTGTGTCTCACAGCATAACCTGGGAAAATGCCATCACCTCACAGACTTCGTCTTCCCCCCACTGAGATGGAAGGGAAAGAGGCTTGGCCCTACCCTGCCCACACAATCGTGGGGAGCAGAAAAGGGCTGGGCCCTTTGCAGAAGAGGAGCTATAGAGGCCTTGTTACTACTCCAGGAAACAGAGTTGGCCTTTCTCAGGGCTTGGCCCAACATCCAGGCCCAAAGGTGAGTGGGTCAAAGTGACTGAGGGCCTGGAAGCGAGCTATCTCTGCCACTGCCATGGTCTCCAGTACCACCCAGGCCACCCTAAGGGTGAGACTGTGGTGGCCACAATTCTGGGCTAAGCAGGTAGCTGGGATGTGATGGGAAGAAAGGGGAGCCTGGCAAAATTTAAAAAGTGAATGACGATTTCATCTGAACTGAAAGCAACTCAAAATGTCTCCCATTTTGGCCCCGGCGTGCAGGAGGGAGTCCCCAGAATGGGGATTCTGGAGGCTGAGGCTGGATACTCAAAGGGTCCCTCCAGGGGACAGGCAGGCCTACTGTGCTGAGGCAAGCCCCACCCCAGCTCAGGCAGTGCCCAACTCTGTCTTCGTTTGGATGTGTGCCCTGCTCCAGGGACAGCCACAAACTCCCTTGGCTGGGGTGGAAGAATGAGGCGGGGGGTGGGGGTGCGTGCAGGACAAGGCATGGCCACAGAGGAACCTGGGGACGCTCCTGGAATCTTTAAATTATACATCCTAATTCATCAAAATTGTTTTCCAATCCCTCCCAGAAGATTCAGGGGCCCCAGGAGGAGATGGGTGGCCTGATGTTGCGCAGCTAATCATGGCCTAAGAGAAGACCCGTTTTTTGGTTTTTCATCCAGTGCTATCTCTGTGCTTCCACTCCCGGGCTAGAATCTTCCACGACTAGGCATCTGAGTGGCCCTTGGAAGAGCTCTAGCTGGGCCAGCCCACACTTTCTACTACTCTTTGTGCTCAGCCCCGATCTGAAGCTGCTTTTTTATGTCACCGAGACTCTTATCAGATGTGAAAAAGCAGCCCAAACAATGGCAGACATTTAACCTAGCCTTTGGAGGTGAGCTTGCTTGCTTGGGTGAGCTCCCAGGAAGGAGGAGGCCCTGAATCAGGCCCTGTAGTCAGGCCCCAGACACCCAGAGATACAGACAGCCCTTCCCCCCCTTCGTCTGGCCCTCACCGGGCAGGTGAAGGCAGGTGAAGACAGGTAACATACCTTGCTCCGTGCTGCTTGCTCTTTCTCCAGATGGCCTCTGAGAGCACCCCTTGAATGTGGGGGCTCCTCTCCTGGCTCCCAGTTTTTAAAGAACGGCCTCACCTCTGGAGACTCCCTGGCTGGGCGTAGCCCACTGCAGGGCGGGCCTCAGGAATCTGGCGGCCGGCACGCCCATCTGCCGTCACAGCACCCCCCCCCCCCCCCAGGACAGGACTGGGCAAGTGGGTCGGCCTCAGAGGCCTCACAGCGAGCTCATCGGTCCCTGGCTGCCCATGGGTGTCCTAGGTGGGGGTGGTTGAAGGGAGCCACTGCAAACAGAAAGCACCAGACAAATGTCAGTGACTCCAGGGGGGCAGGGAACGGCACTCACATTGTGATAGACACCACACTTGGCACTTTCCCAAGGCCTTATAGGGGTCAGCTTCCTCTTGTGTCCTGGACCACCCTGGACAGAAGACCAAGCAGAGGACACAAAGGTCAGGGCTGTTATACAGGGTATTATTGCCCAGACCTGTTACTGGGCTACAAGGGGAGGAGAACTAAACATCCAGGACCCTGGAAAGCACCAGACCCCTCCCAAGGAGGGGGGAGGGGAAGTGGAAAAACCCTACTTCGTGGGGAATTTGCAGACCCTTTAGGTTCATCAGGAAGGGGTCAAAGCCCAAGGAAAGCTTAAGGGGAATAAACAGGAATAAACTCTAAATGCCTACCCTCCGGCTCCCTCTGCAGGTTGGCAGGGAGCCCCAGGACAGGTAACTACCTGTGAGTCACTGCCCCCAGCTCAGTAAGGGCTGGTCTCGGGGCCCCACCCTTCCAGGGCAGGAATGCCAGCCTGCAGGGCCAGAAAACAGACCTGACCACAAGTGGTGGAAGGAAAGGTTAACCACAACTAGACCCACTTCCCCTGTCTGCCCCCTCCCCCCACCAGGCCTGAGAACACAGCTTCCTTTGTGGGATTCTGGGTGCACCCTTGCCTTAGGGCCCTTAGGCTGAGAGCCACTGTAAATGGTAGTAACAGACTCAGATGGAAAGGCTGGTCTCAGAGGACACTCATCCCCCAGGTTAGGGTCAGAGAGGGCTTTTAGAGAGATCTGGAAGGTCACCCAGTCCATATCTTGGCACTGTTGAACTGGCATTGTCTTTTTTTTTTTTTTTTTTAATTTTTTTTTTTCAACGTTTATTTATTTTTGGGACAGAGAGAGACAGAGCATGAATGGGGGAGGGGCAGAGAGAGGGAGACACAGAATCGGAAACAGGCTCCAGGCTCTGAGCCATCAGTCCAGAGCCTGACGCGGGGCTCGAACTCACGGACCGCGAGATCGTGACCTGGCTGAAGTCGGACGCTTAACCGACTGCGCCACCCAGGCGCCCCGAACTGGCATTGTCTTGGAACACCACTCGCTGCCTCAAAGTTTCTATTTAAAGGAGACTCTTAACTATCCAGTCCAGTCTGTCAGTGTCTCCTAAGCAAGAAGTTCTCTACAGTTTGAGGGGTAAGTCCAAGAAATTGGTTGGAGAACCCTTACGGGGAAAATGTAGAATTTTGTGGATTAAACCGGGCGTTTCTAATCTTAGGTTCTAATTTAGTCCAGTAAGCTTAGGTGGGCATGGGAAGTACTATAATTAGCAAATGGGCAATAAGTTATTTACACACATAACAAACACTCCAATAAATGTTAGTGTCTTGACCCCTGTAAGAATTCCAGTGAAATCTGGTTTAACTCAACAAGCCAGAGTCAGTACGAACAGCTCCCCTACATGGGCCAGCCTCTGCAACAAGAACACAGAGAGACCCCCATCACATCCTCCAGAGAAAGGTCACTGCTGACACCCACCCCACCTCCTGGGGCTTAGAGTCCACCCGCCTGGTCTGTGTCTCCCCACTTCTCCAGCTCCCTGAACTCTAAGCTTCCAGGAAGTCTTCACCCTCCTGGAACTGCCCCATCCCTTGCCCACCACCAGGAAAGAGGATGTGACAAAGAACTCGTTAATAGTTAACCAGCAGAAGGAGCCGGTGTGGCAATCCCAGACTGTCAGACGAGGTGGGGCAGGTGTGTGGTGGGCCGCACATTGAGTGGCTGGGGCCCTTCAAATCCCCCTCCTTCTCCTCCCTTATGAGGCCAGGAGCCCGGGTAAATAAGCCGTTAGTGTTTCAGACTTCACAGGCTGGGGCAGGCCCCAGGAGTGGTTTCGCTTCACAGAGGGAAATGGCAATTGCTCCGTTTGGGCACCCCCCACACTCTGGGCCAAATCCAGGACAATGTTTCTGCAGACCCCCAGGGTAGGCTTGTCAGCCTCACTCCTCAGGGATACTGAGCACTCTCCAAAAGGGGTCTAGAACCCTCAGGATGGCAGGGCCCCAGGCACAGGCTTTGAACTTCAGAACCCAATTTGTTCAGAGACAAGAAGCCTAAAATAGAGCCAGAGGCTGGGTTAGGACCTGGCCAGGGTTAAAGGGCAGGTGGGGGCATCACTACAATGCCCCAGCCTCCCTTCTGTGTACTCTTCCCTCTCTAACTGCTTCCCATCATCTCGTTCTGGAGCCCTCAGCACCACCACCCTCCCACCAACACCCCCCACACACCCCTCCCACCAACCCTGGCTCATTAGAACTTGAGCTTAGGGAAATGGCTACTCAAGTTATCCTTGACTCCGGTGTCTCTTGCACCCACATCATCCTATCAGGAAATGCTGTTAGCTCCCCTTCCAAAGGCAAACAGAACCAATCACGTCCACCCTCTTGGCCTGAGCCTCTCTTCCTCAGACTTCTACAAATCCTCAAACTTTCCTCTTCTTCCTCCCAACTGGTCTTTAGAAGACCCTCTTCTGAACAGACCCTCTTCTGTTCAGAACCTTGCACTAGCTCCCCATTATGGTCAGGGTCAAAGCCAAAGCCCTTAGAGACATCTGCGAGGCCCTACGTGATCCAAACACCCCCATGATTCCTCTGTCTCTACTGATACTGCCCCTCACTCCTTTCACCCCAGGGGCATGGCCTCCTAACTGTGCCTCCAAACCACTAGGCTGCTTCCGTCCTAGGACTCTGCTGCCTTGCCTGGGTGCTTCCTCCCCATGGAACACTGTCCCCTGGGTGTCTACAAGGCTAACTGGCCTACCTCTTTCAAGTCTTTGTTCAAATGTTACTTTCTAAATGACTCTGACCACCCTATTTAAAATGACAAGCAATTTCCCTGCCCAATCCCTGTCCCCAGCCCCCAGCACTCCCAACCCCACCTATCCTACATTATTGGTGGGCTGGGTCTTTCTGGTTGTGGTGTGCAACACTTACCAGCTTTCCACCAACTATATAGCTCACCTATTAATCACGTTTATTTTCTGACTCCTTCCACCAGAATGACATGTTCAAGAAGGCAGAGATTTTTGTCCCTTTTGTTCACTACTGTTTTCCAAGTGCCTTGAAATAGTGCTTGGCACCTAGCAAGCACTCACTCTTTGTGTAACGAACAGGTTCACACCAAAGTGTAAATAAGGGATATAGTTTAAGGAGTCCCCATGCACTGTGGGTGTATTTGCGTTCTCAGAGGGGACAGTCTGGGCCTCTAGTCACCGGAATGGACGGCTTATAGTGGAAATTCCTGTGGCAGTCAACTGCAGAGAGGGGGGTCTTTCTGGAGGCACCTACCCCCAGATTACATAAATGTCACCATGTTGATGTAGGCAGCATCCTGTGTGCTTATCAGTCATTCCTGGCAATGTCTCTGACAGGGTGTGGGGGTGGCATTAGAATCTCCAGTCTCCATTATCCATCTGTCAGGCTCAACCCATCCAAATTGTCAGGGAGATCAGCCAAGATCTGATCCATGAGAGATCAAGGGATAGGGAGCAAGGAGAGGGAAGGAGAGAAGAAAGGAGAGGAGTTTAAGGTGGATAAGAGAGCCTGGTGCAGGCTGTGAATGCTGGATCACAGGTGTCGGTAGGAAGAGGCCCCAGGTGACTAAGGCCCAGGCACCACCTGAATATGGTGAGTCATGGCTGAGTCTTCGTCTGTGGGACAGGGTAGGCTCCAGGAACAGCCCTGGGGATTCGCCACGTGACTCAAGCTGGCGTGGCCCTTCACACCTGCACCATAGCTCAGTGGCCCAGACATTGGTCACTCTTCCGTGCGCCTCCCCCAAAACCAGAGAGAGACAGTTTATTATGTTACTGAGCACAGGCAAGAACCCAGCCTCAGACAGAGGCCAGCAGAACAGGGGCCTGGGATGCCTGTCAGGGGCTGACTCTATTTCGTGCCCTTCTCTCTCCCCTACCCTCACCTCCTCAGCCTGAATGTCTGCCCAAAGGACAACGGCACACATTAGCTTGGGCCTGAGGTCCAGGAGAAATCAGGCAGTCAACTTAAAATAACTACAGCTAACATTTTACCAAGTGCTCAGGAAGCACTGTTCTACACCCTTTGTATGTATTAACTCATTTAATACTCACTACACCTCTGTAGAGGATGGCACTTAATCATCCTTCCTATGCAGATGAAGAAAATGAGGCACACTTTCAGGAACTTGGTTCCAGCGGAGGACTGGTGTTAGCTGGGGGCTCCTGGGGAGGCAATGATGCTGTAGGAACATCCAGAACAGACACCATTAAGTGCCTTCCTGTTTGTTTTCCACGTTGACAGGCTCTCTTGTGTGGGCAGAGATGAGGAAGGGGCTGGCATCAAATTTCCCATCTCAGAGGCTCAGGCACATACTGGTAGGGTTTCCCCACCACGCTGACAGGGAGCTGTTCTGACTGAGGACGTGAGTACCCTATAAGGAATGGAAAGAGAGAGAACGTAGCCGGAAACACATCACAGTGACCTAAACACAGTGTATGTGACAGGATGACACAACTTCTGCCTCGCCACAGGAAGGGGGAATCCCCTCCCCTGAGGTCAGGCTCCTGGGTCACCTCAGCTCCTTCTATCTCCCAGGGTACACCCCCAAATGCTCCACCCTTCCCTCCTGAGGGTACAGCTCAGTGTAGCCTGCAGCTTGCTAGAGTAGAAAGCTGGCCTATGCCTGGCCCATTGTTGGCTGGCTTCCCAGAGAAGAGGGAAGAATATGTTGGTATTTCTACCACCTGTACTGTGGGTTCCTGACCTTCCTCTAGCAGACAAGCCAGCTCATGACCAAGCATTCTCCACCCCAACCGCCTCTACCTCTGCTGTCCAGTCACTGTCCTCAGGGTATTAGGTTTTCGAGATCTACACCCAACCTCTGTGACCTTTGGCCACAGAGATGCCATGTGGAGCTCCCCATGTGGCCATGGCCCAGCCGGAGAGGAGAGAGACAGATGCCTGAAGGGGGCAACGTGCAGCCACGCGGCAGGTCAGCAGCATTTGGGGAAGACACGGAGGGGGACTGTGGGCATTTGCCTCAGGAGATCTGCTCCCCGAGCTAGCAGAGGGCTGCCAAACAGGACTTCAAACTTCTAAATACAATCCCAGAAAGGGCCAGTAGGCCGACAAACTGAACATCCAAATGTTCAAACTGGCGTTTGTTGCCGGAGTATGGGGAAGTGAGCACTTCGAGGTTTGAGGGGGGAGGGGGGCATCGGTGTATCTGGCTTCACATCTGGAATTAGCCCCAACTTTTTGGGGCTTTTAATCAGTGCTTTTAATCAGCACCTCCTTGCAGTGCTTGTGGCTGCATAGGGTCCACGTATGGACTGGAACATTGCGGAAATCCTGGTCCTAGCTCCAGCTCTGCTACTCAACTAAAGTGTAGACTAGGGCAAGCCCCTCGCTGGGTCTCATTTTCATCATTTGAGAATACAGGTGTTGGATTTTACTGGTTCTCAATCCAGGCTGTCCCTCAGAACTACTTGCAAGACTTACAAAATCACAGACTTAAGCCAGGCCCCACCCCCAAATTTAATTGGCTTGCAGAGTGGCTGGGCCATTCAATGTTTCTGAATCTCCCCTAAAGCCTTCTCCAGCTCCAGAATGTTCTGCTCTCAGGGTGGGCAGCAGTTAAAGCCCGGACCTCAAGGTGAGCGAGGTGAAGGTGAAGGTCTTGACTCTGCACCCCCAGCTGTGTGCTTTTGCACAACCAAAACGGCTTGCCTACAATGGGAATATTAGCCATCTGCCTCGTGGATCCTTATAAAGTTTAAAGGAAACAATGCAAACTTGTGGCCTGGCTAGGTGCGTCCTCTATAAAAGATGTCTGTGCTCACGTGCACATCACATGCAGGCGTCAAGGCCTATGATAAGCAGAATCTGCAGTTGTTCTTATCAAAATGCAAATATCAATCCCATCCAGATATTTCATAGCTCACTTACCGGGCAGCAGGCCATCCACGGAAGCCCCAGGGCCCAACCCGAAAATCTGTGCTTTGTGCATTCCACTCTGTTCCTTAGGGGCTGCAGAGTCCTCAGAAGCCATGACTTGGACCAGAAGGGATGAGGGGACACTCCGGGGGCCAACGAGCTAAGCTCCCGAGAGCAGGGCGATACTCCCAGCATTCCTGCACAGGGAAGGACAGAGGGTAGAGGGCAGGGAGTGTTTACAAACAGAGGATAGAGGGCAGAGGAACAAGTGTAAGATAACAGACTTACTGTTTTACGGCCATCAAGATTTAGCAAAACCAGAGTCCAACACCTGATAAAGATAGGAGTCAAAGCTGGTCCGGGCAGATGTTTTGTTCTTAACTCAGGGCAGCTGCCTAGCAAATCTGAGGGCGATAGATAAAAGGCACTTTCTTTTCCTGGGGCCTTTGTTTTACACAGATCAAAGCCTGGGCAATATCCCAGCAGAGAAGGGTGATGAGTCTTTATCCAATCTCATTCCTTCCCCTGAAAATGTGAGTCAAAACTGACTCCCTTCTGATCTAAAATACTGATAAGAGATTTAATACTGATAAAGAGGGAAAAGTTGATGGGATACTGTTAAGTGGGGCGGGGGGGGGGTGGAGACTTAGAAAATAAACGTACATAAAATCTACTTAACTCGAAAGAAAACTAATATTCAGAGAGAAGACAGGGAGAAAATAGCCATGTTAATATTTCCTGTCTCTTTCTTTCTTTAAAAAATTTTTTAATGTTTATTTTTGAGAGAGAGTCACAGAGTGCAAATGGAGAAGGAGCAGAGAGAGAGGGAGACGAAGAATCTGAAGTAGTCTCCAGGCTCCAAGGTGTCAACACAGAGCCTGACACGGGGCTCAAACTCACGAACCGTGAGATCATGACCTGAGCCAAAGTCGAACGCTTAACTGGGGCCACACAGGTGCCTTTCTTCCTTCCTTTCTTTCTTTCTTTCTTTCTTTCTTTCTTTCAGAGAGAATGAGTGTGAGCGAGGGAGGAACCAGCAGGGGAGGGGCAGAGAGAGAGGGAGAGAGAGAACCCCAAGCGGACTCCACACCTAGTGCAGAGCCAGACACAGGGTTCAGTCTCACAACTGTGAGATAACAACCTGAGCAGAAATCAAGATTGGGATGCTTAACCAACTGAGCCACCCAGGCTCCCCTTCCTGTCTGTTTCTATTTCTCTGCATGCCTTCATCTTCCATAATGAGCATATTTTATTAGAATAATCAGTAAACATAAAGTAAAAAGCATCAGGGTGAAGACAGTAATTTTTGTTCATCTACAAACTATTAATCCATCTCTCTTTGCTCCCTCCTCTGAACCACTATACCCAGGGACCACCCAGGAGTTCACTACAAATTTTCTAAATCATTGTAGATTTTGTAAGATATGGCTTCCCTTTCTTAAGAAAGATTGCTTCTTGGGGCTGTTAGAGTTCTTATGTCAAGAAAGCCCTTAGCATAGTTCCTCAATAAATGTATGTGCTAATAAACGTGTAAGGAAGAACAGACAAAAAGAGAGGGAGGGCAGAAAATGTAACAAGTAACTACCAGCACCTTATCTTCCTGCTTGTATGTCTCAGGGGAAATCAAAAGAAAGAAAGAGTCAGTTCTGGTTTATCTATATTTTGAGGGGAAAGAGGAAGTGAGGATAACTAAAATTCCCACCCTCACCCAACTTTGCCTTTCCCATGCAATTCTCCCAGAATAACATACCTAATTCTGAACTTCCCCACTGCTCACTCGGAAATTTGCATACCCAGCAGCTCCCAGTGCTCAAGTATAATCACACATTTGGATTCCTAACTGTGATGTTGCATCTCTTGATCTGATGTGTGTGCACTGTCCCCAACGATCCTTGTAGCTAGCACTGCCAGATAAAATACAGAGGTCCCAGTTAAATTTGTATCTTAGATAAACAAGGGACACCTTGTCAGTATAAGTAGAACCCCAAAGATTGCATGAGGCATACTTATACTAAAACAGGATCCATTATTTATCTGAAATTCTAATTTTACTGGGCTTCTCATATTTTTATTTGCTGAATCTGGCAAACTTACTTGTAGTAGATGGTTCACTCATGGCTTCCAGACTTTTCCTAACCTGCACACCTTCCTCTAGAAGTTCCTCCATCTGTCAGCAATCTTCTTAAGATATGGTGCTTAGAAGTGAACACGGGTGTCCTGGTGTCCAATGTCTGACATCATGGCGGCATGCTCTGGGCATGAGTCCCTTGATCAAAGACCTCTCCAGGTGAAAGACCAAGAACTAAACAAAGTATAGAGAACTAAACAACCTGCATCGTCTGGAGACTCTGTGTATGCTTCCCTGGACATGAGAGGTTGCATTTACTCCTTTGGTTAAGTATTACTCCAGAAAGAAATAGCTATGTATTTCCCTGAAAGAACAGAAGGGAACAAAATATTTTTCTGCTTTTGCTATGTATAAGGAACCATTCTAAACACCACGTCTACAGTATCTCACTTATGTATCCCAGAAGCCCTAGAAGGTGAAGCTCTTTTTTTTTTTTTTTTTAATTTTTTTTTTTCAACGTTTTTTATTTATTTTTGGGACAGAGAGAGACAGAGCACGAACGGGGGAGGGGCAGAGAGAGAGGGAGACACAGAATCGGAAACAGGCTCCAGGCTCTGAGCCATCAGCCCAGAGCCTGACGCGGGGCTCGAACTCACGGACCGCGAGATCGTGACCTGGCTGAAGTCGGACGCTTAACCGACTGCTCCACCCAGGCGCCCCGAAGGTGAAGCTCTTTAAAGGAGATATTATTTCCCTTTTTTATAGCCTCAGCATTATTAGGTAGCTTGAAAAGTTTACGAGGTGTTAGAGACTGAATATGTCTGCACCCCCCCCCCCCCGCCAGATTCATATGTTGAAACCTTAACCTCAGTGTGATGGTATTGGGAGATGGGGCCTTTGGAAGGTAATTAGGTTTAGATGAGGTCATGTGGGTACAGTCCCCATAATGGGATTAGAGACCTTATAAGTAGAGGAGCCGACACCAGAGCTCTGCCTCCACTGTGTGGGAACACAGTAAGGGGACACCTGTCTGAAGCCAGGAAGCTGGCTCTCATCAGGAACCCGATTACTAGCACCATCATCTTGGCCTTCTAGCCTCCTAGAACTGTGAGAAATAAATGTCTATTGCTTAAGCCACCCAATCTATGGTATATTATTTGGGTAGCCCAAGGTGATGAAGACACAGAACTAGCATTTTAGTCAGGTTATGCTGCAGTAATAAACTAACCACAAAACCTCACCAGCATAACACAACAAACATTTATTTGTTGTTCGTACAAAGTAAAATGGGAGACAATGGTGAGGGGAGAGGTCCTCTGTTCTATAGCCATTCAGGGACTTCTGCCATCTTGTAGCTACACCAACAAGGACACATGTCCTTAATGATCATGACAGCAAGGATAGAGGAGTGTGGAGAAGTTCTCCCATATTCCATGCTTCAGCTCTAAAGTGACACCGTCATTTGGCTTACAACTTATTGGCCAGAACTGCTCAGAGGGCGCCTAAGTGATCTTCCTCTGTGCCCAGAAAAGGAAAATGCAATACAGCGTGGTGAACAAATAGCACTGTCTACCACAACTAGTATATGGTGAAACCAGAATCCATCAGTGTATCTTTGAGTTTCCAAAAATCCAAATTCTTTCCATTGCATATCTGGTCCTCCCAAGATTAAGGGAATCTGTTTTTGACAAAAAGGAAAAGTCACATGGAATAGTTTGTGGAATACAACCATCTCAAGGAAAGTGATAGGAAAAAATGGCCTGGTGAATATTTTAGATTTGCAAAACCTAAAGCATCACCAGTGGTATCCCCTTGGAAAACCTTAGAAACATAGCCTGTGAGATCTCTACAAGATGTAGATAGAGGATAAATATCTATGAGACAGGCAGGTTGCTCTAGTTTCTGAGAGAAAAATCACAGGGGTTGGGGGCGAATCTTCAAGGAAAAGATTCTGGTATGTTGTAGGGTGACTAACCACTACAGTTTTCCAGGATTCTCCTTGTTTTAGCCCCAGAAATTCTATGTCTCAGAGAACACTCTTTTGCCTCAGACAAATGCTTGCTCACCTGGTTGTACATCGATACTTCTTCTCCCAGACAAGTTTTGAACATGTCACATCAGGTGGCTCAGTAAACTCCGCATGAAGATGTGCGATGGTTCGAGAAAGTGAAGTTGGCTCTGAGTCCTAGAAAAACCTGAATGGAACAGCACATGAGAATAAGACTCTCCCCCAGGGAAGAGCTCACGAAGCTCCTGTATGACTATTAGACATCTTATCAAAGCAGTTGTCTTCGAGGACCTAGGGAAAGAAAACAGCATTCCAGTACACCTTTTGTTTTGGCAACTCTACTCCTGCTGCTGGAGCCTCCTGCTACAGGAGGCTCTTTTCTCAGCCAAATCACACCAAGGACCCATATTGAGCTTATAGACACATTAACATCTCTATCTTGTCTCAAATCAAATACTGTTAAAACCATGGCCTACACGTTGAACTTTTGCCCTTCTTCAGAGGTACATGCACATACACGTACACACATAGACACACACACATGCCTTTGCACTTTTTCCAGTGTACATTTCATCTTATTAGCACTCGCCTAGCGCTCCATTTGCTGAGCTGGATTTGGTATGCACTTTGACCTGGACGTTTTCCATCATCTCCAGATTAAAATACCAAGTCCACAGCCAGACTCTCAGGTGCTGCTGAAAAAGCTGCATATTTGACCTTATCTCAAATAAATGCTCTGATCCAGCCATTCCATTCCCTTGACCATATTTAGGCTCAATTCATTCAGCTCTGCCTGTCTGCCTGGCCATCTCCATCTCTTGTGTACTTGGATAAATTCTAAATCCAAGAGTTGGATCAGGTTCCTGGATCAGTGATGACTTCTCAGCTATGCTTTGTAAATCCTTCCCAAGTCCCAGCAGCACACCTTACTTATACAATTCAAGCAACAATCAGCACTGTTCTGTTTGTAAATCCCTTCTACACCAAATTTACATATTAACACCTATTCAAATTTTAGTTATTTTGTGATTTGTCCCCAAATCTTGATTGTAAACTCTTTGAGGACAGGAATGACCCTTGGCCATTCTTTTTATCCCCTAATGAGTGCGTAGCCCAGTGTTTGTACATAGTAGGTGCTCAAAAACAGATATTGATTTATTAGTATGGATCCATAGGGCAAGGGAAAACCTAACAAAAAGTGTTGAAAAATATGCTGTCACGAATATTGCCACATAATTCCCTTTCAGGACAACATAGAGAGAAAATCATCCTGAAAAGTAAATATTTTTTCTCTTAAGAACTAGAACCCAAGAAAATTCATGATGAGCCAATCTGCTGACCAACAGGTTCCCAAAGTTAGGCTTTCTATTCCATCTACCATGGTTGGTACTTGGGGAGAGAAAGGCCAGGAATCAAAATGGCAGTATTTTTGGTTTGGGGAACTGAAATACTTCTGTGCTCAGGCTATGGACCCAGGCCACTCAAGGCATATAAGACCCAGCTTTTAGAATAGTCAGAGGCAATGAAAGGAATAAATGTGGGTCCAAGGGAGGAAAGGACACAAGCGGAGAGAGGTTCTTAGGACACAAGAACTCCTCAACATGTTTTAAGGATTCTTTGTTACTCTCAGAGAATCAGGGAACATATGTAGCCTAAGGTCTATCAGCCCCTACCTGTCCTTGTGCTGCCAAAGATAATGTATTCCATTGGTACTTGTAGGCCCATTCCAACCCTGGGCCAATGAGCACCAAGCCTAAGACACTAAAAAACCCCTTCCCACAACCCAACAGGGTCTCAGAATAGTTGTCTCTCGAAGTTCATTAACTAGGGCCAACAGTGTCCTGTTATTCTTCCAGCTGTCCTGACGGCCTGGACTTGGATGTGAACCCTCCCAGCAAATCAGACTGTGTACATAACACCCCTCCACCCCCAGCTTCTATCGGCTCCTCATCCTCAGAGCCTGGGCTTTTCTTCCGGCTCTCCTCATCACATGTCAGCAGACTCTTCTGACTTTTGACCCAGAAACACAAAAACATCCAGAACCATTCATTCACAAAACAAATATTTACTGAGCATCCACCAAGCAAGGCACCCAGTGACCAGTAGTAAATAAGTCAGACAGAATCACTGTCTGGAGGGAGACTGCTGTCTCATGGGACACAGATGCTAAACACATAATTACCAAATAATTTATTAATTATGTAACAACAGTGATCTCAACTTCTTTAGCCATCCAAATCACCCTTTCTTCTACTATCAAAAAAACCATAATGCTGACAGTTCTAGGGAAATGCTAGCAGATAATACAAGTTCATTCTAGTTGCCGTTTATCCTCAAATACTCACAGCTTTATTTTAACCATCTCTCTGGCCTATTTTGACCTCAAACCCAAAGACACAATCCTTCCTCCATTCCCCAAAGAAGAAAACACATAGCTGCTGAGTTTAAGAAATTGTACTGAAAATTTGGAAGTGACACAGGGAAACTACAACCTAAAAATAAATACTAGTTTTCATCAGCCCCAGAATTCACCCAACATCATGGCATGTTCCTACTGCTTTAAGCCTTGACCAGGTTACTGGAGCCAAGGGCCTCCCTCCGTGTAACCAGTCAGGGTCCTCCCTTTTCACGAACTCACTTCTCCCATCCCACCCCATGAAGACAGACTTTTACGGGTAACAACCCAAGGTGGCCTACATGCCTTCGTATTAATCTACTCACTGCTACTTGCCATACATCAGCATTCATTCATTCATTCATTCATTCATTCTGTTCATATTTATTGAACACTTATTTTGTACCAGGCATTGTGCTAGATGAGGACAAACAAGATAGCAGCAAAAAAAAAGACAGACGAGGTAAACAATAAACAAGTAAACCAAAGACTAAATCTGACAATTACAAATTTCACCATTTTTGTGAAATATTATTTTAATGGGATGATATAGTAGATATGGATCTCAGGATATTGGGAGTGCCACTTTAGAAAGGATGGATAAGAGGAGTCTCTCCAAGGAGGCGACCTTTGGGATGAGATTTAGGGCTGGACTTCCAAAGGGAGGTTAAATGTGTATTTAAGGTGCCAGCAAAGTAGAGGTACCAACATTTTTTTTACAAATTTTTATATTTAAAGTTTTTTTAAAGATATGGAAGTAAACATCTTGGGCAAAATTAGAAGGCTGTATGTAAATCCCCAATATATATTTTAAAATTTAATGCTATTATTTTTATTTACATGGGCAGGGTGGAAAGCTCAATCTTTTCAGGGCTTAGGACCTCTCAAGTCTTGTTTAAACCATAGGAGATACTAGAATCACCCACAGGAATTAAGGTGGATCCACCTTGGGGACCTCCCAGGCAATGATGGCTTTTAAAAACTCCCAGGATGATTCTAAAGTGGAGCCAGGGCTGAAAACCACTGACCTAGGGAAATACTGTAGATGGAGAAGAGGAATCATGGTAGGACACTGGAAAACCCCCAGAATTAAGAGAGTAATTCATAACCTTGGCTGCACATTGGAATCACCTTTAGACCTTTAAACATTACTGATCTTTGGGTCCTACTTGGCAAGATTTTTTATTTAATTGATCTAGCCTGGTCTTCAGAAATGTTAAAAGCTCCCCAGTGATTCTAATGCATGTTCAAGATTAAGAACCACTGACTGATAGAAAAGAAAGATGTAATGAAGGAAATCTGGGAAGAAGAAACTAAGGTGGAACAATGAAGAAAAGGAGAGTGCAGTGTCCCTGAAGCAAAGAGAAAAGGTGTTTCTAAAAGGAAGAAATAGTTACTATCTGTTGAATGATAAAACCCAGTTCATTCAATAAATATCCAATTGGATTTTGGTGGGGTGGTGGTAATGGAAGCCAGATGGACATGGGCAAAAGAGTGAATGGTTGATGAAGAAATAGATATAGTGATTGTAGACAACTGTTAATAAACAATTTTAGTTATAAAGAGGAACAAAGAATTCAGGCAGCATCTGTAGCCAGAATTGAGAACCACTTCTCAGATGATTTCCTACCATTCCATAGATTGAGACCCAGGGCTCTGCGTCTATAGACCTTTCTGCAATGATGGAAATGTTCTATACCTGTGCTGTCCAACATGGTAGCCACTAGCTACTTGTGGCTGTTGAATGCTTGAAATGCAACTCAGGTGACTGATGAACTGATTTTTTTTTTTTTTTAAGTAGGCTTCATGCCCAGTGTAGGGCCCAACATGGGCATGAACTCACAACCCTGAGATCAAGACCAAAGCTGAGATCAAGATTTGGACACTTAACCAACTGAGCCACTCAGGTACACCAGAATTTTTAATTTTATTAAATCAGCTGTCCAATAATATAACTTAATCATGGGGGCACTATCCCATCCTATTCACAAATGCTGGGGGTTTTAAAGGGCTTGTACATCAGGGGCCATCTTAAAATTCTGTCTACCACATTAGAAATGAGTCCTTTGCTAAGTCATACGGTAGTTCTAGTTTTAGTTTTTTGAAAAACCTCCATATTGTTTTCCAGAGTGTCTGTACCAGTTTGCAATCCCACCAATAGTGCAAAAGTGTTCCCCTTTCTCCGCATCATTGCCAACATCTGTTGTTTCCTGAATTGCTAATTTTAGCCACTCTGACAGACCTGTCCATTGACTGACAAATGGATAAAGAAGATGTGATTCTACCAGTACTAGTCGGCGATGAAAAAGAAGGAAATCTTACCATTTGCAACAACGTGGATGGAACTGGAGGGTATTACGCTAAGCAAAACAAGTCAGTCAGAGAAAGACAGATATCATATGATTTCATTCACATGTGGAATTTGAGAAACTCAACAGATGAACATAAGGGAAGAGAAGGAAAAATAAGATAAAAACAATGAGGGAGGCAAACCACAAGAGACTCTTAAATACAGAGAATAACTGAGGGTTGCTGGAGGGGTGGTGGGGGGGGGGATGGGTTAAATGGTTGATGGGCATTAAGGAGGGAATTTTCGGGATGAGCACTGGGTGTCATATGTAAGAGATGAATCACTGGGTTCTACTCCTGAAGCCAAGACTACATTGTGTATTAACTAACTTGAATTTTAATTTAAAAATAATAAAGAAATAAAGAAATGAGTCCTTTATTCCAAGAGAGCTCCTGGTCTAGAGTCTGGATGTGAAGGAAGAAAATCAGATTTGGTGATACATACTCTTAGAACAACTACTCCATAAACTGATTTAGGAATAAGACCTATTGCTCTGCTTCACCCCTAGCCCAAGGCAAGCAATATCTCCACAGTCCCCATATCCCATCCTTTCTCTCTTGTCTCTGTTCTCTCATGGGGTATTTCCCCATTTCCAAGATCTCAGCCACTCTCAACTCACTGGAACCTCTCAAATCTTCAACTCCCAACCCAATCTCTCTCCAGAGCTCCAGATTCATGATTCATATACAACCACTTAATGACCATCTTTGCTTGCATGTCTCACAAACAGCCCAAACTCATTATAACCAAAATGGAACTCATTCTCTTCCTCCTCAAACGTGTTCTTCTTTCTTTTCTCTCCAAACCTGGGAGACACCTCTAACTCCTTTTCTCTTCTACAGCACTAAGTCTTCCAGCTTTACCTACAATTCATCACTCAAATCTGTCTCCCTCTATCTGCATTACCTTTATCTCAGCCTAGTCCATGACTACCTGAATTACTCTAAAAATATCCCACTCGCTGCCTCTCATCTTGCTCCACTCTTGTATTCTTCACTCTAATAGTGATCTACTTAAAATGCCAAACTTGTTGAACTGTGCTGTCTGAAATCCATCAATTTCTCTGACCGCCAGCAGGATAACCAATTCAATATAAGATAAATTGATAGCTATGATTAAATAACTCAGTGGACTTCGCATTGTGCTAGCCCTGAGAACAGTGTACTGAACAAGACAGAGATAGTTGCCACCTTCATCGAGCTGACAGTCTTGCAATAGAAACAGACAACGGTCATGAGAAGGAAAGTGAAATATCTGTGGGAACCATGCAGCACAGGGTGCTTCCCTCATCCGAGCAGCAGGGAAGGCTTCTCTGAGACAGTGAGAGGACAGTGACACTTGAAGGATGAGTAAATGTTCACCAGATCATGGGAAATGAGGAGAGTGTTCCAGGTGGAGAGAACAACATGAGGAAGGATCTGAAGTTATGAAGGAACAGACCAGTGGGGCTGGCACCTAGAAAGTAAGGGTTGAGGGATATACAATGAAACTAGAAAAAAAGGCAAGGACAAAGTCATGAGTGAACTTATACACCATGCTAAGAATCCAGGGCATTATGCAAAGGGCAAGAAGGGGAGCCATCGAAGGGTTCTAAAAAGAAGAATGACTTGATAAGTTTGCTTTTTTTTTTTTTTTTTTTTTTAAAGATTATACTGGATTGGATTGGATTGGATTGGATTGGATTGGATTGGATTGGACTGGCTTAGACTGGATTGGATAGGTCAAGACCCAATGCAGAGAGACCAGTTATAAGATCACAGCAATAGTGCAGGTAAGATGATGAGGGTTTAGACTAGGAGGGTGGCAAGGGGGATAGAAAACAAAGTCAAGAGGTATTTAAGAGGCAGAATGATAACTCTTTTTTTTAAGGGGGGCAAGTGAGCAAGGGGCAGAGAGAGAGAGGGAGGGAGGGTGTGGAGAGAAAGAGAGAGACAGAAAGATAGAGAAGTGGGGCTCACCTAGGGCTTAAGGCTCGTGTTTTTACCCAAAGTGGGGCTGGAGCTCACCCGAAATCAGGCTTGTGCTTACCCAAAGTGGGACTTGTGCTCACCTGATGTGAAACTCGAACTCACCAAGTGAACTCATGAGATCATGACCTGAGCTGAAGTCAGATGCTTAATGACTGAGCCACCCAGGTGCCCCAGAATAACAAGTCTTGATGATCATGTATGAGAGGTGACAGAGAGAGAGGAGAAAAGGATGACTCCCAGGCTTACAACCTGGGCTACCAGATAGATTGTGAAGCCTTGACCAGGAAAGATGGTGGTGCAAGTTTTGGAGGTGGAAATATCAACTTTGGCTTCAGATATGAAAAGTTCGATACCTGCAAGATATCCAAGTCAAGATGTAGACTAGGCAGGAAGATATAGAGGTCTAGGGCTCAGATGTATACGTCATCTTTACAGAGCAATAATGGAAGCCTTGCAAGGAAACTAAATCACCTGAAGAGAATGTGTAGAGTTTAGAAAGAGGTTCCAAGACTGAGTCCTGAGAAGTGCAAAAGTGAGAAAAAGAGGTCGTATAGAGGTTGTATAAAAGGCAAAAGTGAGAAAAAGAGGTCGTATAGAGGTTGTATAAAAGGCAAAAGTGAGAAAAAGAACTAAAGAGTGTCCAGAATAGAATAGGAGGAAAATTAGAAGAATATGACATGGAAGCCAAGAAGAATGTATTTCTAGAAGACGGGAGTGGTCATTAGTTACTAGACATCACATATGTAGGTGACCATATGCATAATTGTTCATTATGGTTTCTGTGCCTACTACTTCCTCCTCATTTCCCAAAACCCATCCTTTATGTTCTGACACCAATTTTGCTTAACTTCTCTTGGACCCCGAAATGTATTTTCATACATCCTACCCTTTCTATATGCAGCCCTCTTTCATTCCAGTCCTCCCCCAACCCTGAGCCCCCACTCCCAGAATCACTGATGAACATCATCCATCCTTTAATACCTTCAGCTGCTCAGGCATCATCCACTCTTGGGCCTTCTTTGACAACTTCCTCCCCAAACTGAATCAATATAGTACCCATTCTACTCTATTTGTTTCCCTGGTGTATATTTCTATTATTGTGCTTATCCTAGGATATTGTAATAATTTATTTAATGTCTGAGTCCTCTACTTGACTATGAGCTTCATGAGGGCAAAAGCAATGTTGTATTCTGGGGCACCTGGGTGGCCCAGTTGGTTAAGTGTCTTGACTCTTAATATCAGCTCGGTCATGATCATGAGATCGAGCCCCAGCATCAGGCTCCACACTCTCTCCCTCTTTCTCTACCCCTCCCCTTTGCTCTCTCTCTAAAATATATATATTTTTAAATTTTTTTTCAACGTTTATTTTATTTTTGGGACAGAGAGAGACAGAGCATGAACGGGGGAGGCGCAGAGAGAGAGGGAGACACAGAATCGGAAACAGGCTCCAGGCTCCGAGCCATCAGCCCAGAGCCTGACGCGGGGCTCGAACTCACGGACCGCGAGATCGTGACCTGGCTGAAGTTGGACGCTTAACCGACTGCGCCACCCAGGTGCCCCTCAAATATATCTTTTTAAACAATGTTGTATTTTGCTTTCTATAACTATACTTAACACAGCAACGGATACATGGCTGGCTTCAGCAAATGTTTTTGGTTTTTTTTTTCCCCAAATGTTAATTTATTTTTTTGGGGGGGTGGGGCAGAGAGAGAGAGAGGGAGACACAGAATCCAAAGCAGGCTCCAGGCTCTGAGCTGTCAGCCCACAGACCCACGTGGAGCTTGAACTCATGAACCACAAGATCATGACCTGAGCCTAAGTCAGATGCTTAACGGAATGAGCCATCCAGGTGCCCCAAACCAAATAGTCAGACACTTAACCAACTGAGCCACCCAGGCGCCCCTTCAACAAGTGTTTTTGGATCTTATTGCTGACTATATGTCACCTAGAGAATGTGAATGACCTGGGCTGGGATAAAGGACTACAAGAATTGCTGACACAAGCAGGGGGCAAAGACAACAGAGTAATGACTGAATCAATGACATGCATTGATTGCTTCATTTGTGCCAGACTGCTAAGCCTTTTCCAGTTCTCTAGCTCATCCAGTCTTTACCACATCTCATTTCATAGGTGTTATCATCAACCCCACTTTACAGATGAGGAAATGGAGACTAGAGAAGTTAGGTCACTTGTCCAAGGTCAGACCCTGGTAAGAGAAGACAGGTCTTGAATGAACCCAAGTCTGTTTGACTCCAGAACCCTATTCTGTTAAGTCTAGCTGGGATTTGAGCTTGAGAAAAATTCCCTGTGCTGATTCAACCTTACAAAGTAGAGCAGTGCGATTCAGACATGGTATGTGGGCAGTAGGGTGTTGCTCCCAGCACATCCTGCGTGGCCCAGCAGATAGTGACTCTGCTTGGCCAGAGGCCATGAGGGACTAAAGCAAAACGTCTACCAAGGGTCTGCTCATCAGTGTTGATTTGCCAAGACCCTGAGGCCCCAGGAGCAGGCTGGAGGAGTGCCCCAGAATAAGCCAATCCCTGCAATGTCAGACACTATGTTGGGAGTGGAAGTGAAAGGTGAGGAAGACAGAGTGGAAGGAACTAAGCCAAGTTGCCAGGTCTTGGGCAATTTTGACCCCAAGGCTCTGAGCCAAGGACAAGCTACTGTGCCTAAAATGACATCCCAAGAGAGTCTGATCATTTTGTAATCTCTGTCTCAATACTGACTTTCAGGTCAATCTAACTAGTATTGATTAAGCCCCTATTATACATTAGCACCATGAAAGGTACAAAGATCTGGTCTTCCACAGAGACAGGGCTAGCCCACAGGGAACAATGAGAGAGCTGTAGAGAACAGTACACAATTCAGTGCCAACCCATGCAGAATGAGCCACAAAGGCAGCTGAAATTCACAGAAAAGAGAGATCAGGGTGTGCTGGTGGCTTCTCCGAGTACATGAACTGAAGGAAGGAAGACAGAGGAGAAAGACAACCGCATTTCAGGTAGGAAGATTCTGAGCAAAAGTGAGGCAACCACAATGAGAATGGACTCGGGCTATGAGAAACCCATCTGTGGAGCAAAGGGTTCTTGTTGGAGAATGGAATATAATGTTAGATGAGTAGGGAAGGGCAGATCATAGAAGTATCAGATTCCAGGAATACTGATCAAGTAAAGCCAATATGCAGAATCCAGGTTCATGTAGGCAATGAGAAATGATCTGGGATTTAAACAGGCATTAAGAATAAAAATCTAATTTTAGGAAGATTTATTTGGTGGTAGTGTTAGAAATGGATTACAGAGGAGAAGATGAAAGGCAAAGAAGAAGAAGGAGAAGAAGGAGAAGGAGAAGAAGAAGAAGGACAAGGAGAAAAGAAAACTGTCAAAACCCAAAAACAGTGGGGTGCCTACTGGTTGGTTCAGTAGGTAGAGTTTGCAACTCTTGATCAAGGGGTTGTGAGTTCAAGCCCCATGATGGGCATAGAGCCTACCAAAAAAAAAAAGAAAAAAAAAAAAAGAAAAATAAAAAATACCCTAAATGCTTCTTTGAGCATCCACTAAACATCTGACTGCATGCAAACTTAATAAACACAGTCCCTCCCTTGCCAGTCCAACGGAGAAGACATTAACTAATCCCATAGTTACCTATTAAGAACCTACTATATGTCAACAATCATACAAGGTTCTGGGACACAATGAAAAGCAAAACAAAGTCCCAGCCCTCACTGAAGCTTAACATGGAAGACAACACAAAAGCAAACCAACAGTTCATCAATATAAAGTCAGGTACTAAATGCTATGAAGAAAATAAAGCAGGACACTAAGTAGGGAATGGTGGGATAGAGCCGTCAGGAAAGAAGCCTCTCTAAGAAAATGCCACAGTATCTCAGGCCCAGAGAATGGGTAAAATGGAGATGCACTGCTAGCCACAAGGATACTGAGAAGGTGACTTCATTTGCAAGAGTACAGAGAATATCGGGAGCCTTGTTTAAAGTGTGTTAAGTTTTTGATAAAAGCAGGAGATTCACACAGAAATGTCTAGCCTCTAGAACTCTAACCTATAAAACCAGAGGAAGATAAAAGTTAGAGTGTAGATTTAAAAATCATCAGTTAAGGGGCACCTGGGTTGCTCCATTGGTTAAGTGTTTGACTTGGACTCAGGTCATGATCTCAAGGTTTGTGAGTTCGAACCCTGCATTGGGGCCAGTGCAGAGGCTGCTTGGGATTCTCTGTCTCTCCCTGTCTCCCTCTGCACCTCCCCCACTCGCTCTCTCAGCATAAATAAATAAACTAAACTAAAATCATGTATAAATTTAAAAATCATATATAAATAAAAATAAAATAAAATAATAAATAATAATAAATAAAATAAAAATCATCCATTGATATTTGAGAGATGAGAAACCTCTCCAACTAGCATACATGAGATGAAAATAACTCTAAGGACTGAGTGTAAGATTTACAAATGATTTTATCCTATCTTCTAGGATGGATGATCCTCTCCCTCCTGCCTCCTGGAATACCAGGGGTGAGCAGTGACTTTAGGCAGCAAGGAGCTGGTAACAAAATAATAATACTAATCATTGAAATTCATATACAACCAATCATCCAAAAGGCCTCGGTCTCCTGTTCCTTCAATCCCCGAAGCACAATTGTTGGGACAGCTCTATCCCACCTCTGCACTTATCCCTAAGACTACCTGTTGTACCTTTGTGACTGTTTCCTCTGCAGATGGTTCTGGGTATTTTAATGTTTGGGAGAAAGGGATTTGGAAAGCAAAATAAACAAAATTTTTAAAAAATTTTTTGTAACATTTATTTATTTTTGAGAGAGATGCAGTGCAAGAGGGGGAGGGACACACAGAGAGAGACACACACAGAATCCAAAGCAGGCTCCAGGCTCTGAGCTGTCAGCGCAGAGCTCGACACGGGGCTTGAACCTATGAACCATGAGATCATGACCTGAGCCGAAGTCGGATGCTTAACTGACTACTGAGTCACCCAGGCACCCCTGTAAACACAAATTTTTTAGTTTTATTTATTTGAGAGAGGGAGAGACAGAGAGAGAGAGAGAGAGAGAGAGAGAGAGAGAGAGAGAGAATGAGTGGGGGAGGGGGAGAGACTAGGAAAGACAGAATCTCAAGCAGGCTCCATGCCATCAGCACAGAGTGCTACGTGGGGCTCGCGAACATGAGATCATGACCAGAGCTGAGATCAGGAGTCAGACGCTTAACCAACTGAGCCACCCAGGCCCCCCGAAAACAAATACATTTTAAACTAGCCTTTCCTACTTTCCTAGAAATGGCAGAATTAAATGTTAGGATAGACTCCAGGGTAGGGTGACCAACTATCCCAGTTTACCCAGAGCTGTCCCACTCTCAGCCCTGTTAATTCCTGCACTCAGGGAAACCCCTCAGCCCTAGGCACACTGAAATGGTTGATGACCCTGTAGCTGGTCCGGCCTTCAGAGCTATAACCTGTGTCTGACCTGTGTGATGCAACACAAGGCTTTACATCTCTAAAGTGACATCAGCACAAAGCACATGCTTAGTTTCTCAAGCCCTACCTAACCTGCTACCCTAGAAGTTGGGTTCTTTTGCCCCACTAGACAGAGGAGCTATCAGAAATTCCTAAACATGAGGTGGCCCTGGATTCCTCAGCCTTCGGTTCCCACCATCTCCCACTCAGCCCCAGCTACCACCTAAACCAGAAGCACCAAATGCACTGGCAACTCCAATCCATACCTCCTGCTGATGTGTCTGTCTCCGTCTGGCCAGCAAGCTGGTGGGGTCTGGGGGTCAAAGTCAGATTATCAAAGAGGGGAAGAGAGGAACTTATCTGAGATGCTGATGTATTCTGCCACAGCAAATCACAAGAAAGGGGAACTGTAGGTAAATTACAGTCTGCTGACCTTGGAAGACATGCGGTTTTTGTCTTCGATTTACAGAAATACCGGAAATGCTTACAATTGAGTCAATTTCAGAGTTTTGGGTCCAAAGCTGGGCTGACTCACTTTCAGAGAAGAAACCGGGTGAAAGCTCTGATATTAAGGTACACATCACACACTCTTCCAGAGGCCACAATGTTTGGAACACTCACAAATCTTGAGAAAGCTCATGTATCATTTCTGCCAGGTATTGGAGACTTCTCCAAAATTGTAAGGAAGATTCACAGAAAATGCCAAGATTGATATTAATCTCAAATTGGTCCCTTGTTGCGCAAATTTCCTGTCTGACAACATTAAAAGAACAATAAGCACCAGGACACCACCGTCTAGGAATAACCCCTGTTGGGCCCCACGTCACCTTGACTGCTTGGGTACAGACTAAAATGTAAAATTTTACAAAAGCTATTTAAGTAACCTTGCCCAATCTGCAAGCATATATAGATCTTATTACCTGAAATACTAATAGCCACGGCATAGGGTAGTTATTATTGTTGCCTTTTTTAACCAAATTGGGAAACTGCCTCAGCACCAGCCCCCCCCCCGAGAGAGAGGAGTACGGTTAAAATTTGCAAGGACTCAAACACTTGATCTCTGAAGCCGCCCTTTACCCAGTCCCTCCTCACAGCACTCAGCCTATGACAAACTGTTGCAAGATTGCATCACTGACCTTTACAATTTTCTGGCCAGTCTGATTTCCCCCTCCTCCTCCTGCCCTCTCCCTTCACTGCTTGCAGCCCTTTGGCCCAATTACCTCTGCTTTTCCCCTCTTGCTAGCTAACTCGGATAAGTGGATAACCAAAGTTTTATCCTTACACCCTACCCCAAGGTGAGGATGTTTTCACCCAGGCCAAAATGTATCTTACTCTCTTCACACTTGCTTCAAAGAATGCTCTCTCTTTTTAAGTCTTACTTAAGTAATGTCTATTCCTAAAGTCAGGTTTAAACTCATGACCCTGAGGTCAAGAGTCACATGCTCTTCTGAACTGAGCCAGCCGGGAGCCCTCCAAGAATTGTCTCTTTAACTCTTACCCAAACCCCCTATTCTCACCCTTCCACCCCTGTTTCCATAAGCTGAACTGGCTCTGTGGTATGGCACCCCCAGACCCAGGGAAGTGGCAAATAATTATTGAGAGCATAAACTAACTGCATTCCAGACCCGCAGAGGAAATTTATCAACAGCCCCTTTCCATCTTCAGGTCCCCCCAAACCCCCAAACTGCACTTCTCAAGTAGGAGTGGGGATCATTGGATTTAATGGTAGTTCCCTGACACAGAAGTACATACACCAACAGAGGCAAGCACAGAGACGTATCACACATACACCTGCAATTAAAGGGTACCCTCGATAAATAGTTATCTATCAAGTTACCCTAGCAATGCAAGCACCTGTGAATAAAACCAGTCAGGCCGGAAAGAAACACAAGCACACACAGAGCCTGGAGATCTGTTCGTTCCTTAACCACGATCCCTCCCCTTGCCTTCTCCCCTCCGATCCCCACACCTGTGGGAAGATGACACCCCTTAGGAATAAAAACCAAAGATTTACCGGTTAGGTAGAACCTCCCCCGCCCCCAACCCATGTCCTCATAGGGGTCCCTCTAGGGTCGCCCCAGACAAGGGAAGCTGCGCACCCACCCACACTTCTTAAGGAGGAGTCACGTCGGAACTGTACACGATACCCAGGGTGCCGGGTCCTCACCCTTGTGCGGACCCGGAGTGGGACCTCCTGCTTTGCGGCCGCACCCCACCCCGCACCCACGCCGCGGTCTCCCCTGCCCGGGACTCGCAGCTCACACCGCCTGGAGGTGCACTGTTCGCGGCCGCCTCCCCTGGGCCCTTCCCGGTCCTTCCCCTCCCCCGCCCCGCCCCGCCCCTTCCCCTTCCTCACCCCTCCTTCCTCTGGCAAGAACTGCGCTGGCCCGGGGCCCTGGGAGCCCGATAGGCGGGTCTCGGAGGAAAGATATAAGCGGCCCCGGGACGCTGCCAAGGTGCCAGCTGCGGAGTCTCCACCTGGAAGAGCCGCGGCTGCCGAAGAGGAGGAGAACGCAGAGGCCGGCCGGACCCCGGACGCGCTGACCGCCGCCGCGCCGCCGCCCCCCGCTCGCGCTGCCTCCCGCTCGCGCTGCGCCTCCAAGGTGAGCCCCGCGGGGCAGAGCGCGGTTGGGCGGGGTCCGGGGCGGGTCCCCCTTCCTGCGGGACACCCGAGAGAAGGGTGCTCGGGAAGGCCGTGGCCATCCTTCCGTGGCTGAACGGGCCCCTTTCCTGCGCCGCTCCTCCCGCAGGTCATCCCCGCCCCCGAGATGGAAACCGTGCAGGAGCTGATCCCGCTGGCCAGGGAGATGATGGCCCAGAAGCCCAATCGGAAGCTGGTGAAGCTGTACGTGCTGGGCAGCGTGCTGGCCTTCTTCGGCGTGGTGATCGGCCTGGTGGAGACTGTGTGCTGCCCCTTCACCGCCGCCAGCCGCCTGCGGGACAGGGAGGCAGCGGTGGCCGAGCTGCAGGCCGCCCGGGAACGGAAGGTCCTGGAGACCCAGGCCCCGCTAGAGAAAGGCAAGCAGCAGGAGGCCGTCCTCTGCAGCCGGGCGCTCTCCAACCGGCTGCACGCCTCCTAGGACCCCTGGGAGCCGGCAGAGGGAGGGGACAGATAGCCTGAGCGTGAGAAGAGAGCGCGCCTAGGGTCAGGCCCAAGTGGGAGAGAGCAGGAGTCCTGTGCTGTTTGGACTTACATCTGAGAAGCCACTGACTTCCAGAACTGAACTACCAGACGGATCCACCAAAAGGAGTTTGGGATTGAGTTTTGCTGCTGTGCAGCACTGCAGGAAGACACATACAAAACTATGTATCTTTGAGCTATCTGAGTGCATCTACCATTTTGCACTAGGGTGGAAGGAGGGGAAATGCTTTTTATATTATTATTATTACGGCGACCACCATTTTGCATTTTGAAATAAAAATCTTTTTATACTACATCTCAGTATCTGATTCCTTGACCATGTTTCCCTGGGGTGGAGAGATAGCAAGCAGGGTGAGCATGCTGGTGAAGGGGCAGGAGCACTGTGGGAAGAGCAGCTCCCTGAAGCCAAGTCAGCGTTTGCTTCACTGTTAGGGACCCTGATGTTCATAGTACACGCTTGTAAGTATGCTGAAGATTTGTTTTTGTTTCATGTTAGGGGTCGCAGGCAGGAGAGAAACTTTTATACCTTGCATTAGACTTAGCATTTTAAGATCAGAAGATAAATCAACTTCTCAGATGTGAGGGTGATCTGGCCACAACATCTGTCCCCCGATTGATCGCCAGGGTTGATTCGGCTGATCTGGCTGGCTAGGCGGGTGTCCCCTTCCTCCCTCACCGCTCCATGTGCGTCCCTCCTGAAGCTGTGAGCTCGCTTGGTCGAAGAGGACGACCTTCCCCGATAGAGGAGGACCGTCTTCTGTCAAGGGTATACGAGTAGCTGCGTTCCCCTGCTAGAACCTCCAAACAAGCTCTCGAGGTCCATTTGTAGGAGAACGTAGGGTAGTCAAGCTTCCAAGACTCCAGACACATCCAAATGAGGCATTGCACGTGGTTGTCTTTATTAAAAAAAAAAAAAAAAAAAAAAAAAGATAAATCAACTTCTGAGCTACAGCACACTAACAGCAGATACAGATTAGTTCTAGGGCAGAAAGGCTATTTGCCACCTCACACCAGACCAGAGCCTCCTATGACTGATACCTTTCTTCTAACTGTATATATTTTTTAATATTGATTTTATTTTTGAGAGAGAGACAGAGCGCAAGCAGGGGAGGGGCAGAGAGAGAGAGGGCGACACAGAATCCGAAACAGGCTCCAGGCTCTGAGCTGTCAGCACAGAGCCCGACGCGGGGCTCGAACTCAGGAACCATGAGATCATGACCTGAGCTACAGTCAGATGCTTAATGGAAGGAGCCATCCAGGCACCCCTCTTCTAACTGTATCTTAATAAAAGAAAGAAAGAGGAAAGAAGCACCAGCTTCCCAGCTGGTAGGAAAAGAGAAAGCAAGCCAAGAATGGCTAATTGGATCTCTAGCTTTACCAAACCTTCCTCTTTATCAACTCAAATCATAGTGAGAAGCTCCTGGTTAGAAAGAGAAAAGGCTGGTTAACACCCATCCAGTCCTCTTCCTCCAGGGAAAAAGTATAATCTTCTCACGATCAAGGTCCTTATCTTCCTCTTCCTCTTTAGTGTTTGTTGAAAGTATCAAGTCCTGGGCAAATAATAGGTTCTTAATAAATACTTGATTGCTCACGTAACCAATTCATGAAGTTAGAGCACTGATACTCAAAAGAACAAGGAGCAATTTTGTTCTGTTTCCCCCACTCCCACCCCCACCCAGAAGACATTTGAAAATGTCTGGAGACATTTCTGGTTGTCTGGTAGGGGAGGAAGGGCATTACTACTAGCATCTAAGGAAGCCAGGAATGCTGCTAAACATCTTATAATGCACAGGTCCCCCCGCCCACTACAAAGAATTCTCTAGTCCAAAATGTTAATAGGGCTAAGGTTGAGAAACCCCAGGTTAAAGTAAAGGAAGGAAAAAGGGTTTGCTTAATAGTTTCAGAGTCAAGGTTTTGAGGTGATCTTGAAAGACTATGGTCAGATATAAGTCTCTCTCCCAACACAGGGACAAAAATGGTCCTTGGCCCTATCCTGATTGGCAATTTTATCATCAACCCAGGAGAAGTGACAGAAGGTATCAATTCTGTTGCTGATGCAGAGCTGAGACAGTGGAGTCAGGATTCAAAACGGCTCAACAGGTTAGTACCATGCACTGAAGCTAACCAATTGAAACTGAACAGGGAAGAAGAAAGAGTACAGAATTAGTTCCAAAAATCCAGTTGCATGGCCACAGAATTATAAAGGTTTATTCTAGCAGCAGATCACGTGAAAAAGACCTAGGTGTTTCACTAATTGCCAGCTCAATATAAGCCAACAAGGGCCTGCTAAAAAACCTAGCATCTTAGTAGTAGAAGTGGAATGTCAAGCAAAAGGGATGAGGAGGAGGTTTTGTTTTACCTTATAATCTAGCAGGCAGGAAACCAAAGAAGTTAAATAAGATTGCCTGGATATGCTTAGGTTTGCATTCTGACTCCTTTGTTTGCTAGCTCTAGGACCTTGAAAAAGTTACTTATAAATTCCCCGCTTCAGGTTAGTTAAGTTCCTTCCCCATCTATAAAACTGTGCCTTCCTTGTGGGATAATTTTGCTAATTAAATGAGATAATGCATGTAAAGTGCTTACAGCACTACCTGGCATACAGTAAGCTTTCAGCCAATGAAAGTTGTTGTTATATTTCAAGAGACACCGTGACAAACAAAAACCTGCTAAGATCAGAGTGACTTGGGCATATAAGAATCCAGAAACCCTGTCACCTACAGAATAATTGAATAGACTACTAGAGTTACAATACACAAGTGTTGCATAACAATTGCCTCCAAATATCTGAAGTGCTTCCATATTGACCCAATAAAGTCAGTAAAATAGATTTATTTGATGTGGCTTGGAAATGCTGGAATTATCAGATAGAAGTACAAGGAAGCAGATCTTAGGTCATTAAGAAATCAGAATAATTCAAAATATGAGTTTCTTTGTGATGTGTAGTAAGTGCCTCATTACTTAAAGCATGCAAGTAGAGATTGGAAATCATCTGTGAGGGGTGGTATAAATTGGAAAGGAGATTTCTGAACTTGGAGGGAGATTAGTCTTATGACCTTTGAGGTCCCAACACACACACCCTCTCTATGTTTCCAGTGTCTGTGTTCTTCCTCTCAGCATGTTGCCAAATATTTTCCTTCTTGCTGGATGAATATTAAAAATAATGAATTTAATTCAAAAAATAAACTATTTCCTGATTAAGTTATCTAACTAATACTTTTGCCTCTTAGGAAACACCCTAATCTAGTGGTGGTATCTAATGGTTCTCAAACTTCGTCATAGTGAAACACTTATTAGTCACATTGCTCTTTACAAAACACCACAAAACTCCGATCTATTAATATAAGTAAATATATAATTTTCTGTTGTATCAAATTTCAACTCACACTTGTTCTAGTGAAAAAAAATAGTTGGTATCAACTGTGAGAATATTAAAAAGTTGCCACAGGGGCACCTGAGCAGCTCAATTAGTTAAGTGTCTGGTCTGACTCTTGGTTTCGGCTCAGGTCATGATCTCAGGGTTAGTGGGTTAGTGAGTTTGAGCCCTGCATCAGGCGCTGCACTGACAGCACAGAGCCTGCTTGGGATTTTCTCTCCTTTCTCACCCTCCCTGCTCTGTCTCTCAAAATAAATGAATAAACTTCAAAAAAAAAGTTTCAGGGCACCTGGATGGCTCAGTTGGTTAAGTATCCGACTTCCGCTCAGGTCATGATCTCGCAGTCCGTGAGTTCAAGCCCCACAGTGGGCTCTCTGCTGACAGCTTTGAGCCCGCATGGAGCCTGCTTCAGATTCTGTGTCTCCCTCTCTCTCTACCCCTTGCCCGCTACACTCTGTCTGTCTCTCTCTCTCTCAAAAATAAACATTAAATAGTTTTTTTTTTAATTGCCACATTCTTAGGACAAGTTTGATTGTTCCTATAATCACAGTATCCAGAATCAGTTTTAAATCCATTGGCTCAATGAATGATAACTCACCTCAGTCAACACACTTTAACAAAGCTAACCAGTCAGTGATAGTCCCTAACTTCTGAGGGTCAACCAATCAGTAAGTGACTCACCCCATAAATACATTTCAGAATGCCAGGCAGTCGGGGCGCCTGGGTGGCGCAGTTGGTTAAGCGTCCGACTTCAGCCAGGTCACGATCTCGCCGTCCGTGAGTTCGAGCCCCGCGTCAGGCTCTGGGCTGATGGCCTGGAGCCTGTTTCCGAATCTGTGTCTCCCTCTCTCTCTGACCCTCCCCCGTTCATGCTCTGTCTTTCTCTGTCCCAAAAATAAAAAAAATATAAAAACGCAGAATGCCAGGCAGTCAACAAGTAAATATGCTTCTATAGGTGATGTCAGCCCACTTAAGTCTGGGAAAGTACGCCAATCTCTAACTTTCTTGTTTCCCAGAAGGCAACACATGAGCTTACTGGGTTCATTGTGCCCAAACTCTATCTTTCCTTCTATCTGCTACCAGTTAAGTCAGTTCCAATGACAATCTGAACTCCAGTAGTTTCACTGACTTCTCACCACCTATATGATTTATAACCAAGTAGGTCTTTGTATAAAATCATTAGACCTCAGTGTTTGTACAAAGTAATTTGATATTTTAGTTTACAGGTGTACATGCTAGTAAATTATTATACCTAGGCCTTTGTATAAGGTTATTAGACCTTCGGTTTGGGAGATATACCATTTGATAACTATTTTTGTCATTAAACTGCTTATTCCCCTGCTGCTCACTTTCCCTTTGCTTTTGTTTGTCTATATTATAAAGTCTTGTCTTATGAAACTGTTTTTGTTTTGTTCTGGAGCACCTTATTTCTAATATAGGTATAAGGGAGTGTTTCATAGGGAATGGTTCAATAAGCCGCCAATCCAGTCCAAGCTGGCCTAAGGGATAACAGTTACAGATCCATTAGATGGATGCCCAGTTCAGGAAAAGGCAATTGGCCAAACTTAGCTTTGGGTCCCCTACAAAACGTTCATGAGAGTATTCTCTGTCTGGTCAACATGTGAAAGAAGGTCATTTTTTAGTCTGTATTCCAGGGTCAAACATTGTCAGGTCATTGACTGCATGGCCCTTTCCTAACCTTTGCTTAGAAAGGGCACCCAAGCACACACTCTTACTAAACAGCCTCTTTTGTCTTTCTTGGGTTCTTCTACCTCAAAATTGCAACCTCCTCTTGGAAGAACTCCTACTTCCCTTATAAAGCCGCCCTGTGATCCTAACTCTTGTGCTTGCTTTGATAAAGGACAAAAACTGAGTTAGAATAACAATGCCCATCATGGAGGAACTTCTGACACGTCAAAATCAGTAAATTAATTCATTTAGGGGGAACTCCAGAATAAATTAAGACATTTAAGATGAACTCCAGAAATCTAGAGTCAGTAGTTTGCTTCTTTAAATGGTAGGCTGGGGCGCCTGGGTGGCGCAGTCGGTTGAGCGTCCGACTTCAGCCAGGTCACGATCTCGCGGTCCGTGAGTTCGAGCCCCGCGTCAGGCTCTGGGCTGATGGCTCAGAGCCTGGAGCCTGTTTCCGATTCTGTGTCTCCCTCTCTCTCTGCCCCTCCCCCGTTCATGCTCTGTCTCTCTCTGTCCCAAAAAAATAAATAAACGGTAAAAAATAAATAAATAAATAAATAAATAAATGGTAGGCTGAGGCCTAAAAAGTAAAATTCTAACTCCAGCATAGTCTCTCTCAAAGACTGATACCTTCTGACACCACTCTCATTTCATTTCTCTCTCTCTTTCTACTCATCTTTACCTGCTTCTATATAGACCATACTTTTATCAGAGTTTTCTCTGGGGAAAAAAAGCCATCACACTGTAAAATTGCTAAACCAGAAGGCAGTCCTAAAGAAGTTGGGTGACCTGTTTTGAGGGCTTTGTTGTTTGTTTCTTTTGTGTTTTGATTTAAATAAATCGAATTTTGGGGGTGCCTAGGTGGCTCAATCGGTTAAGCGTCTGACTCTTGATTATGGCTCAGGTCCTGATCTCATGGTTGGTGAGATCAAGCCCCACATCCGGCTTTGCACTGACAGTGTGGATCCTGCTTGGAATGCTCTCTCTCCCTCTGTCTCTGCCTCTCCCCTGCCCCCAGTCTCTCTCAAAAATGAATAAATAAACATTTGATAAATAAATAAATAAATCGATTTTTTTTTTAAAGGAGCTAAATTTAAAACCTGGTCTGGAGCCATATTAAGAGTTGTAATTAAAGAGTTTCCTAAACCTAGCCAGGGAGAAATTTGTTAAATAATTCAGGATTTTATTAGGTACTTATTGCTCTGGGCTACAGATCTGTACCAAATTGATCAATTAATTGTTAGTCCTTCAGCTGTAGAAAAATATTTAAAAGCAGCAGGGAAGAAAGGAAAAATTTTAAATAACTCAGCCATGTAAAATGAAAGAAAAAAAAGTGCCTTAAGAAAGCAAGAAAAAATACAGTACAAAAGACAATTCCAGAAGCCTTTCTTTTAAAGGTACATTGGACAAAGATTTAAAATTATAAATTAAATAAAAATGAAAACAGACTTCAGGAAATTTTCAGAGTATTCTGGAGTAGACCCAACAGTTGAAGTAAAGGAGACTTGTCTTTTTCAGTTCTTATTTCTTTCTCTTAGGGCTCAAATATAAATTAGGGGATTTAATGAGAGATAAAAATAATCCCAAATGTCCAATATGGGGCTAAACAGTTTCAGAGTGCCTTAGAGGGTGAATAAGCTAGAAATCAATAGCACGTATGGTTCTCTAGATAAAAAAATAATAAATAAATAAATAAATAAATAAATAAATAAATAAATAAATAAAACGAAAACTGTCTCTTGAAAGAAAAACAAGACCAAAAAACTCTTCTATGTTTTAAGAATTGAGAGCCTAGGGCTGCCTAGGTGGCTCAGTTGGTTAAGCGTCACTCTTGATTTTGGCTCAGGTCATGAACTTACCCCGTGGGGTTCCGAGCTGACAGTTTGGGATTCTCTCTCCCTCTCTCTGCCCCTCTGCCTCCCCCTGCCCCCCGCTCAAGCTCACATTCTTTCTCTCTCTCTCTCTCAAAATAAATAAATAACCATTAAAAAAAAAAAAAAAAAAACAACCTGGGAGCCTATAGATAAGGATACTTAAAGTTAGTGCAAGCAAAACCATTGTTGAAAGAACCAATGTCCCATTTGACTAAGAAACAGAAAGATAACTGTCCAAAATCTGTCCAGTGATGCTGTTCCAAGAGAGACATTAGCACCCAACAATTCCAGTCCTTCCTTTAAATTTATGCCCCCTATTCTCAGAGACACCACTGTTTGACCATGTCAATCATATTCTCCATCAGGGTGGGGCTATGTCTAGTTTGGCTAGCCCTCTGTTCCCAGATCCTACACTAATGCCTGGCATGGGGTAGGTGCTCGTTAAATATCTGTTGAATAGTGAATAAATGAACGGATAAAGAAAGCGAACTTTAAAAAAAATTTTCTTGGGGCGCCTGGGTGGCGCAGTCGGTTAAGCGTCCAACTTCAGCCAGGTCACGATCTCACGGTCCGTGAGTTCGAGCCCCGCGTCGGGCTCTGGGCTAATGGCTCAGAGCCTGGAGCCTGTTTCCGATTCTGTGTCTCCCTCTCTCTCTGCCCCTCGCCCGTTCATGCTCTGTCTCTCTCTGTCCCAAAAATAAATAAACGTTGAAAAAAAAATTAAAAAAAAATTTTTTTCTTAATGTTTATTTATTTTTGAGAGAGAGAGCAAACATGAGCAGGGAGGGGAGAGAGTGAAGGAGACACAGAAACCAGAGCAGGCTCCAGGCTCTGAGCTGTCAGCACGGAGCCTGACGCGGGGCTGGAACCCACAAACTGTGAGATCATGACCTGAGCTGAAGTCGCTGCTTAACCGACTGAGTGACCCAGGCGCCCCAAGAAAGTGAACTTTTTAATTGGCACACTGTTGTCCATGCCTTATTCCAAAAGAACAAAACTTCTAAACTGGAGTATGATCCTCCAACATTAATTGGTGTGAAATCAGGCTGGAATTATTGTGGAATAATATGGAGCCCCAACCCCATGGAGATCTTGTTGCAGGTTCCTGTCTTTCCCTCTACCGTCTATGCTCTGCTCCTGCTGATGTGATCACCATAATCGTTTATGTCCTTAGAGGACTTCCTGAGGAGTTTATAATTGAGAAATGTGTAGACATACAGGTCTCACAGAGCACACTGGATCCTAGAGTCTCTCCTGGTAGAGAAGGAAAATCGGCCCAAACCCAGGTCTTGTTTCAGTACTTTCCTTTGAGGAAAAGCCAGGAATGTGAGAGTGAGCTTTTGCTAAGGGTGGGACGGGGTTCTGCCTAGCGTGCCTCTGGCATGTGGGGAGCTAACAACAGTAATGGATAAGTCTCCAGGGCAACCAGGACCACTTTCAATCCTTCCCACCATGGGCTTCCCTTGGGGAACCCTGGACTCTCCGCCTGCCTGCGGCAAGGACTGGCCCACTCTGGCTTCCCTTCGGGGCTCCTCTCCCAGCGCCTCCTGGCTGCAAGCTCCGTCCTAGCCTAAGAGCCTTCTTCCTTGGCCTGGGTTTCACCTTCTTGTATCAGGTGGCAGACCAGCTGGTTCCAGTCCCGAATCAGGTCTTCTGACTCCTCCCAGAAACCAACCAACTTCAGAGCAGGAAATCCTGCCCCTCCCCAAAGAGTGGGAAACCGCAGAGAAAGAGAGAGATGAAACAGAAGGGAAAGCAGAGGAGGAGGGAAAGGGAGAAAAGAAGCAAAAGGAAAAAGGAGATCAATAAAAAGAAGTCAAACTTGGTTGAAACCTCAAGGTAAGACTTTTTAAAATCCCATTATATATGATAGCATCACTATTTGTGTCAGGGCCTAGTCCGTAGTAGGTCTTCGAAAAAACGCTATTGAAGTAATGCATCTATTGGAATAAACTGGAGGGCTGGGCTGAAGAGAGATTTCAATGTCAAATGCTGGTCAAAAAAAAAAAAAATGCCCTATGAGATTTGAAATGTGTAGGAGGGAAGATATGATAAGACGCAGATGGAACCAGGCGTCTGTTACTGGCACTGAGAGCATTCTGATCATTTTGGGACAGAAAGTTAAGTTGGAACAAAAAGTTGCAAAAATTGTTTTAAAAACTCTGCCTGTTCTTTTGAAATCATACAAAGATTGCAGGTCGTAAGCATTTTTTTAAAAATTGGCTTTAAACCGATGACAGAGCACAAACACCAGGCTGTATCTTGGGAGTTGCTGAGAATGCTGATATCTGCATTCTGCATCCGATCATCAGCTCCTTCAATATTATTAATATTGAAACCAGGAGCCTTGAGGAAGGCTCATTTTATCTCAAGAAGTCTTGTTCAATGCACCAAGGGAGGCCTAAAGTTGTCAATCAAAAATCTCCATGTGCTGTTCACCTATGCCTTAGCCCCCGTCCAGCCTGAATGCTCAGGGTACTGACCCTGTGAGCCTTAAAAGGGCCTGTTGGGGACAATTCAAAGGCACTTCTTTCGGGTCGGTTGGAGAAACCGACAGGAACAGGAAATGCCATTCCCCACCCCCACCGTTTACCCAAACCGTCACTTGCCATCAATAGACAGTAACCATCCAGAAGGTTGTAGTTGACCGATCCAGTCACTTGGAGGGATTAAGAGAGCTGGACTCATGCTTTGGAAAGCACCTCTAGGCAATGATGATGTATTTTCACAACAGTTGGCTTTTAAGAGTCCCTGTCCCCCAACCTTTCCAACAGTGCGTAACAGTTCAGAAGGACGCACATGGAAGTTGGGGTGGGGGGGCGGTTTTGTTTTGTTTTGTTTTTGGTGCCAGCATCGTTCTTCGGGGTTTGTGTGAGTAAATCAGTCAGAAGCTGAAAGGAGAGTGGGAGAGGTAAGGAGAGATGATTCTAAAGAATCTTACTTCTGCTTGCTTGCCGAGATTGGACAGGAATTGCCTTTCCCTTTTCATGATATGTGAAAATATTACATGATATGAAAATAAATGATATAAAAGTAAAATCCAAAAATCCTCCCTCCCTCCTAGTATCAGTACAGCTAAAACCTCCCTGCATCCAATTTCTAAACTGGAATAAATCTTAAAGGTAATCTAATTTAATTCCTCTTGTTTGCCAGGTGAGGGAATCGAAGCCAAGACAGGGAAAGGGCCTTGCCCAAGGTCACATATATGCTCATGGTGGAGAGGAGACTGGAACTCATTTCTTCTGGTCCTACCCAAGGGCCCTGTAAAATAACCACCCAGCCTTTACAGGAAGGTGCCCCCAGACACCCAAGAATTCATAAACACTGCATCTGCTGATTAAAAAAATATTCAGTTAAAAGATGCTCATGTAATCCTTGCCTGGCAGAAATGGAAAGAAGGAAAAGATTTTCCTAATAGTTAAGCTTTTCCAGAATCTGTTTTATAACTGTTAGGGGACTAGAGAGAGTAGAAAGATTTAAGGCAGGTTTGTCAGAAGACAACTAGAATATTTTAAATTCCTACCACTGACCCAGCATTTTGCATACTTCATATCTTTATATAATCTCATAGTAGTCTCATTTTACAAATGACATTTTAAAAATTTGCTCAAATTCACAGAGGGAATAGGATATTATTATTATTTCTGCATCTCTCATCGGTAGACCCAGGATCATGCTCCAGACTAACATAGATATTTATAGTTCAATGACCATTATACTCTCACTCAAGCCACTCCCCAATGGAGACCCTTGCTCTGGCCATTTCAATCTACTTGAGGTTCCTCTGACATATCATGCTATTTCTAGACTCCTTGTCTGAACACATGCAGTTCTCTTTATTTGGAATGCCCTTCCTCCATCTTCTTCATCTCTGTCATTTGTATTTGTCCTTCAACACTTAGCTCCAGGGCCACTTCCTCCTGGAAGACTTTCCCACTGTCCTAGACTGATCTGGACACCCTACCGCTATATTCCCATATATACCCTTTGCACACCCTTATTAGAGCATATTATTATGCTATTATGAACTTTGATTTACTTGCTTACCTTCCTTATACTTAACTATAATTTCCTCAAAGGAAGATACCAAATATTGCTCAGCTTTTATATTCCTGGCACCTAGCACAGTCTGGGTATATATTAGGCTCAATAAATGTTTGGGGGGTGGGGGATGGATGAATGAACAAATGAAATATTTCCCCTCATTTTCTCCCATTAAAATTATTTCATAAAAGTCTCATTTACATGTTCTTGACTCTTGAGTAACTCGGGGGGAAATAGAAGATGTCACTGCTATAAGCTTCCCATCATGTCAAGCCTGACAGACTACTCAAAGGAGCTGTCTAGGGTTAAATGTGGCAGTTGAACAAACATTAGTTTCTGCTTCCTGACAAAATGCACTGATCACAGTAGAAGAATTTGCATCTTATAAACCACAAGGACAAAGAGAACTGGAATAGAAACAGCAGATGAGAGATGTCAACACCCTTTGGAAGATGCAAAGTGGATGGATGAGTGATAAGTGACTTAGCAAAGCAGTGATTGCTGAAGCCCAAGTACCCATGATGGGAAGCCCACAAGAGGCCACAGAGTACAGGAGAGTCTCGGGGATCAGGGCATTGGGAACCTTAGAACACAGCCAGAGAAATGAGGGGAAGGATAAGAGACACTCCAGATTCCCTCTCTTGCCCTCCAATGAAAAAAGAAAGCTTATTTTCTGGAGAAACTGGCCAAGAGGCACCAGTCACAGGGACACCAGGCAGAGCAAAGGGTGGGGTTAGGCACGGAGCTAGAAACAGAAGGATTACAGAAAGATTCAATACTGAAAGATGAGATTCCCCAGCCCCTTATCCTGGCCCAGCTCCCAGAACACGAACTGCACAGTTTACCCCCGTCTCCATTCACCCTACTCCAGCCCGCACTAGCCAGGAGAATTCACGATTGCTCCTTGTAGAAAGTGCCCAACCAAAGAAGAGAAGACTACAGACACTGACAATGGGGTCTGCCAATGAAACTGCCAAGCACTCTCTGGATTATCTTGTAGTAGAATCCAGCAATTGGCAAGCCCTGCCCTTGCACGCAAAACTTCCAACAGCCAAGAAATGGACTCCAAGGATTACCAAGCATGGAATGAAAGCCTCTGGCATTGAAGATGGAGACTCCGACATCCAGAGAGCAAAAGAAATTGTTAACAACAGCCATGGCAACATTAAAATCTCCCCAGAGATAAGGAAAGACAGTGCATCCATGAATAAAGATCAGGAAGCCACTGTTTTTTAAAAATACTAGAGAACAAGAAAGAGCTTTTTAAAATAAAAATGCAACTAGAAATTGAAAAATTAAAACAAAACACTGGAAGATAAAATTGACAGAATATCCCAGAAAATAGGATAAAAAGGGAAAGAGATGGAAAACAAGATAAAAACAGTAAGAAACCTACAGGATCAGTCAAGGAGCTCTGACACCTTCTAATTAGAATTCCAAAAAGAGAGCAGGAGAAAATGGAGGGGAATACATTAATCAAAAAGATAACTTCCCCCAGGGACACGTGGGTGGCTCAGTCAGTTAAGCATCCAACTCTTGATATTAGCTCAGGTCATGATCTCACCATTCATTGGATCAAGCCCTATGTGGGGATCTATACTGGCAGCTCAGAGCCTGCCTGGGATTCTCTCTGTTTCCCTCTCTCTCTCTGCCCCTCCCTCATGTACTCTCTCTCTCAAAATAAATAAATAAAAATTTCTTTAAAGATTAATTAATTAAAAATTTTTTAAAGAAGATAATTTCTCCAAAATTTCCTGTGATGAAAGATTTTAATTTCCACATTGAAAGGATCCACTGAGTACTCAAAACAACGAATGAAAACAAAACAAAACAAAACCCACTTCTCCCCAAAGTGTATTATTAGAAATGTTAGAACCCCAGGAATAAAGGGATCCCAAAAATTCTAGAGAGAAGAAAAAAAGTTCACAAACCAAGGATTAGGAATCCAGAGAGTAACTGGACTTCTCAGTATCAATACTGGAAGCTAGAAATTGAAAGGCAATATAGCAGTGTCTTCCCATTCCAAGAGAAAACAACCTTCAACCTAGAAATCCTTACCCAGACAAACTATGAATCAAGGGGAATGTAAAGACAAGCAGACAGAGCTGCCTCACTGGGGTTTACGTGGCCAAGGTCTGATGGATGAATGCCACAAAAAGATGTTTAATGTGAAACATCACTCCTGCATCCAAGGTCTGAAAAACATTTCCCTACCGTGCATAAGGAAGTGAGCCAAGAGAGAAAAAAGTCTGAGTTTCCAGGTGGATGGCAAAGGAAATGTCCCAGAGAACAGTCTATCAAGCTCCTAGTCCAGACTGGCACAGAATGAGTCGTGGCTCCAGGAGGGTTGTCTCCAAAGAAAAAAATTGGATAAATTATCCAATGAATTTGACCAACTTATTTGAGTTTTATAGCTCTTGTCGGAGGATTTGGAGACCATGGACAACGAAGTAAGCAAACAAAAATGAGGTGGTTATTAACTTCCAGAAGGGAAGGGGAGATCAGAAGAGATGACATTACAGTGCATTGTACTGCTGTGCTATAAACAGTTGGTCATAACAATATAAACACTGACTATTGGTTTACTTAAAATTTGTGACATAATGGTACTAGGAATCTAGAAGGAAGGAAATGTCTGTCTGCATATGTTGTGAGAAAAAGCAAATCCTAAGATTCCTTAGTAGGAAATCAAATAAATAATTTCTAATATTGCAAAATCAAGAAATAACAATGAAAGCATATTGCTTAAAAATATGGAGTTGATTCCCAGAGGGGAAAAAAAAAAGATTTAAACCAGTAATTGCCTTAGAATGAGACTAGGGCATGGGGAAGAAAGGAACAAGGATTTCTGTTATTCATTATAACCCATTTGGTACCATGTGACTTTTTACCCCCCCCCCCATGTATTATATTAATAAATACAAAAATTATTCAAAACGAAAATGGCTCAGTAATAATATTGGTCTCCCCTGGATTACATTCGATCTAGCAGTCAACATGTTGATGCCTGGAGCCATTAAATTAAATCTCTGAACGAGCTATAGTTAAAGTATTTACCTAATTACCAAGAGCAGCTCCCCAGTCTGTCCACATTTACTTCAGAATCGCCTGGGGAGCTTTGTACAAATACAGATTCCTAGGTCGCGCCCTTGATGCTTCTGATTGAAGCGGTCTTGAGGAGGCCTGGAAATCTGCCCTTAGTTTCCCCAGATGATCCAGTTACGCGGCAGGGTTCAGGAACCACTGGACTAGAGCCTAAATTGTGAGTGCGTGTAGGGAGGGGTGAGGGGGCGGGGGGTTGTACGGTGTTTTTTGTGTGTGTGTCTGTGTGACTGTTTCTGTGTATATGCCAGTGTGTTATGAGTGTCTCTTCCTCCCTCCCTCCTTCCCGCTTTCATCCCCTTTTATCTGAACTTAATGCATAAATACCTCCAGACTGCTAAAAACATTGCCAGAAACGAGTTCCCCATCCCATTTTAAACACTGCTGTCGGATCCTCCTCTCCCAACCCTGGGGCTCCCTCTGCTGGCAGAAGCCTGTTAAAACTCTTAGCATCCTAAACCGAGAAACTCCTTCCATTCCTGTGAGGCCATTTTCCCTGGGTGGTTTCCAAGCCTCATACTTCAGGAACCTTCCCGTCGGACAGAAAATGGAAAATTCACCCAACCTGGGAAAGACTTCCTTGCCTTACTTGTGTGGATATTTAAAGATCAGGAGGGATCAGGAGAGGCAGAAATGACAGTGAGAGGTACATTTGTTGTCAAGCCTGAGGAAAAGGAGACCTTGAGGAGTTTTTCTCCCCACCTTCTTCCTCCCCCTCCGCCAAGAGATATGGAAGGCCACATCCATCTGCCTCCCAGAAATCGAAGGGAAGGAACATCTTAGACTGAAGAGCCCACTGAATTTGGAAGCAGAAGACACAGGTTCACTACCCACCCTCACTGTGCTTCCTCGAGTCCCCTTTTTCAGAGCTGTGTAAATCATACTTGTCTGTGGACTCCTGTATCTTTCCCATAAGGTGAACATATGCTCAACCTAACACAGTGTCTGGCACAGGGAAAGTGCTCGAAAACATTTGAATGAAAGCTTAACTCATTGCCATCCTAACAATCAGAATCTTCCTTCAGATCTGCATACTTCTCAAGCTCCTCAAAAGTACCCCCAGGCTCACGCTAAACAGGGTGTTTCTTCATGTTCCTTACTCTCCAACCCATAGCATCCTGGCTTTAGCTCCTCAGAAACCTCTGACACCGTCTCCAGGGAGTCTTATATGCAAGACTCAAGGTATTTTGCCACTTCTCATCTTCCTTGACCTCCCAGAGCTTCAAGGCTGTGACCTCTCCCATCTCATTGAGACCCTCTGCCCCTGTTCTCTCAGGTCCTCCTGCTCCCTATTTCTTCTTGCCCTCCTTCACTGGCTCTCCTCTTCTGCCTAACCCATAAATGTTAGTGTACTATCCCCCCTTTTATTCTTCATCCTCTCCCTCATGGTCTCATTTATTCCTACGGTTTCCATTTTAACTTACAAGATTTAATTCTCCCAAATCTACATCTCTGGCCTAGACCTTTCTCTTGAGCTCCAAATACCTACCAGCCATCTTTATCTGGATGTATAGAAGTCACTTTCCTTTAAACATTAAAAAATGCTGGGGCGCTGGGTGGCTCAGTCGGCTGAGTGTCCAGCTTCGGCTCAGGTCATGATCTCGCGGTTTGTGAGTTCGAGCCCCGCGTCGGGCTCTGTACTGACAGCTCAGAGCCTGGAGCCTGCTTCGGATTCTGTGTCCCCCTCTCTCTCTGCCCCTCCCCCACTCATGCTCTGTCTCTCTCTGTCTCAGAAATAAATAAACATTAAAAAAAATTAAAAAAATAAATAAACATTAAAAAATGCTGAGTACATACTGTGTACCAAACACCATGCTAAATACTAGAGCTACAATGGCAATACAGACCAGGCCTCTGTTGTCCCAGAGCTAGGTTTTGGGAAAAACAGGCAAATGAGCACCTGTGAATACCGTGATGGGAGCCATGATAAGAGAAATGCCCAGTGTTTGGGGAGCCCCTTACCTGGTCTAAGGGAGGGCAGGGAGGTCACTGATTTTGAAGGGTGGAACCTTAAGGAAAAGAATTGAGGGGTGGTGATAAGGGGCCCCTGGGAAAGGATTTCAAAACTCATGAAGAACTTACGAAGATAAAATAGTGAGTTTGGACTTTATCCTGAGAACAACAGGGAGTCACTGAAGAAGAACTGGGTGGAGTAGAGCCCACAGGGCACATCCACAGTGTTGGCAGTGGTCAAGTGTTAGCAATGGTTATGTCGATGGTAGGCCCATAAGGCTTTCACTCTATTATTACACTTTATAAGTTATTTATGGTTTCTTTGTTTTTTCTGCACATCAAATGTTTCACAGCCTTTCTTTTTAAATAAATAGATTAGAGGTGAGATAGACAGAAGAATGAGGAGATTCCTAAAGCAGAAAATAACAGTGGCCCGAGTTAGGATGTTCATAGTAAAGGTGAAAATTGGGAGATAGGTCTAGAGACACTTAGGAAGTAGAATTGAGTAGACTTGATGAGAAATGGAATTTAGGGATATGGACAAGGAGGAGTAAAGAAGGAGTTCCAAGGTTCTGGAGTATTCATTGGCTGAATGGTGTAGCCATTCATTGAAATAGAGGTCCCTAGGATATGATAAATAAAAAATAGCAAAGTCATAATAGTTTAGCAGTTTCTTAAAGTTAAACATAAATTTTCCATACAACCCAACAATGCACTCCTTCCAGGGTATATACCCAAGAGAAATACAAACGTGTCTAGACAAAGATTTCCACACCAATGTTTACAGAAGCACTTATTCATAATAGCCAAAAAGTGGAACATTCCAGACATCTGTGTATTGGTGACTAGATAAACAAAACATGGCATACCCATATAATGAAATATGATTTGGCAATGAAAAGGAACAAAGTATTGATACATGCTACAATATGGGTGAAGCTCAAAAACATTATGCTAAAGTCAAAGAAGTCAGACACTGTGTCATATAGCATGTGATTCCACTAATATGAAAGACAGAAGATTGCTGGCTGCATGGAGCTGGGGATAGGAACAGAGAGTAATTGCAAATGGGTAAGAGGGATCTTTTGGGGATGATGGAAATGTCCTAAAATTTCTGTTAAGGTGATGGTTTCCCAACTTGGCAAATTTATTAAAAATTGTTGAATTGTACACTTACCACAAGATGATTTTCTGGCATATAAATTATACTTAAAAAAGATGTTTAAAAAAATCAGGTCAGTTTTGGCATGTTGAGTTTGAGGTGTTTAGGAGGCATTATAAAGACAAGGTTGAGTAAACAGTTGGTTACACCACCTGAAGCTTAGGAGGCAGTGCTGCACAGGAGATAGAGAATTTTAAGATTCATCAACATAGAACCCCAGTTGGAGGTTCTATGTCTCCCAATTGGAGCCATAGAGGTGAGGGAAATCTCCTAGGGAAGAGAGAGAAGGAAAGAGTGAGAACAGAATCAAGGCCAACTTGAAAATTCAAGGAATCCAAAAGGGAAGGGAAGCCTACAGAGAACACTGAGAAGAAGCAGTCAGAGAAGTAGGAAGGAAGCCCAGAGAATATAAATAGACAGAATCCAAGGGAAAAAGATGCTTTGGGGCAGTGAAGAAAGGCTACTGAGAACTCAGGTAAGTATAAACAGAACCAACCAGTAGAAGTCATGGTAGAAAAATCTAGCAGGGCTGGGGAGCCCAAGAACATGGCTGGCCATAGCTCCAGGAGGCCAAAAGCCTCCAGAGGATCAGGCATAGCATGCAGAAGGAGTGACGTGTTGATGGAGGGAGTGAGGCCAGATTGATGAGCCTGAGGAGTGTAGGGGACCCAGAATTTTTGACATAAAGCAATGAGGGAATACAAAAGGCCAGTAAATAGAGCTCTGGAAGAAGGACAAAGAGACCCCAGGGTACAGAGGTTCCAAGTCTGGAAGTGGCCACAACTACAGATTCCAGCAGTAGATATTCAAGGCTCTCAAAGATGTGATTCCTGCTTACTTCTCCAGGCAGATCTCTAACCACAAAACCCCACACCTCTTAAATTCAGTGATCCTGCCATATGGAATCATTTGCAGTTTCCCAAACATGCCATTCTCTTTCACATCTCCTTCTGTTTTCTCACACAGCTTCCTCTGCATAGAATGTTCTACAAACCAGCCCTCCCCTCTCCCACACACACTCCAAGAACCCAACTCAGTGTCCATGCGTACCCTTCCTCATTTGCCTGGAGCATTCCTCCTCTTGTTTCAATATGAATCAAGGTTAACCTTGCCTCTGAAGCCTTGCCTACTTGCCCATTGCCCACATGGAACAGCATATTTCCTTCTTTACGCCCTTGGGACTCCAAGAGCAGGCCACCCCAAGATGGGCTGCTTTGGCATGAACATTATTTTGAGTTACAAGCAATCAAAACCCAGCAGATTCAGGAAAAGTTCTTTATCTTCCCCTTCACTTCCTGCTTGTACCAGGAAGAGAGCTATAAATGAGATTCCTTTTTACCTAAGAAATTTATCTGCATAACAGGGCAACCTTTGTTTTCTAAACATCTCCTTTTACCTTCCTGGTCTTTCTCCCTTTGGTACCCTCAGGCCGCTACAACTCCCCTTAGCTCATTGAAGCCTGATTATCTTTGGAATTCCATGTCTGTGTGGATTCATTGTATGCCTGAAACTAAATTTGATTTTCTGTTACTCTGTATCCTGTCAGTTTGATTCTTAGTCCAGTAGAAGGACCTTGAAGGGCAGAGAAAATTCTCCCTTCCCAACAGCTGCCATAGTCAGCAGGATACTTTCATTCTCTGAACACTACTCACCCCAGACACTCCTGCTGCTCAGAGATCCTGGGACATCTGACATACAGCTGGGAGAGGTAAGATTTCTTACCATGACAGTTCCCCAGAATCTCTATCTGCAGAGTCTGATGGAGTGAGAGTGGTGAGTCCGTTTCTTCTCTTTCTAAATTTAGGTTAGCAGAAGAAAATATCTGTGGAACAAGTTCCTTGGGTCTAGCAACTCTGGTTAAATTTGGTAGACTACTCTTTAAGTACTTATCTGTTTCCTTCCACAGATGGTCTTTGTTTTCCTTTGTCTGTATCCTTTCTGTCTTTTGTCATAAGAAGGAGTTACCATAGGGCAGAACACAGGCATAGACCATACAAGCCTGCTGTTGGAGCCAGCCTCATAGACTGGTGAGTTCACAGTTCACACCAGACCAACACCTATTTAGACAAATTTTACCATAGTTTAATATGCACATAACTTAATGGCAATTGCTATGGGACATCTTAGAAGCCAAAGCCACAAAATTGGTGGGCACAGGCTGAACATTTAAAAGTTGTTAGAGTGCTTGCCACCTCAAGAAGATTCCCAGACTGATCATAGAATGAGTGAGATTGACATGGTCACTCAGCAACTTCCTTGCAATGAGGTACACTATAAAACAGCACATAGTCCCCAACCCTGTGGCACATCTCTCCTAGGTATTATTAGTATGGCTCCAGACTCAAGGCTTTAGCTAAAGCTGTTAAGGTACATATGAGATTTTTCCTTTTGTCTTGTTCTATGTCTTAAGAGCTGGCTTTGTGACCAGTGAGAATATTCCCTTTGGTCTCTATCATCCAGAGGGTGCACTTACCAAGGTGTACCTTGATGGCCAGTCGCAATGACTGGGAATCTAATTCTGACACTCTCTCTCTCCCCACCTTTCACCCCAGGCCTTGTCAGTGGTGTTAGTCATGAGAGGCTTTAGCCCATAGGAACCTCTGTCCTCTCAACCATCATTGCTTATTAGTGCTGGAAAGTCTCATTCCAGTAGCACCTCCCTGGTGTCACAGGTTAGTGGTCTGTGATTTTGTGGGAGACCAGAGACACCATTTTCAGCACACCATCCTTACTGCCTGTGCAATGAAGACCTTTGCTTTCTTAGACTAATCTTGGAAGTAAACTTTTGGATCATGGGGACTGCATCATCTATGCCCTCTTTGAATGCCTTTGTGTCTTCAGTTAAGTCATTAAAAGGCTTATTGGTTTGAGTTGCTATTAATAGATTCTACTCCTCAATGGCTGGACGATGGATCCCTTAAATTGGCTATATTTATTTTTTTAAGTTTATTTATTTATTTTGAGAGAGAAAAAGAGAGGGGGTGGAGGAGAGGCAGAGAGAGAGGGAGAGAGAATCCCAAGCAGGCTCTGTGCTGTCAACAAAGAGCCCAATGCAGGGCTCAAACTCACAAACCATGAGATCATGACCTGAGCTGAAATCAAGAGTCGAGCACTTAACCAACTGAGCCACCCAGGTGCCCCTAAATTGGCTATATTTAAAAGAAAAATATTCTTTATAGAGAGTTCTCAATTGTCTTATTAGTATAATAACTAGCCTAAGGACTCATTTGACAAGATTAAAGCACAGAAATTAGACAAATTTAATTAGAAATTAAAACAAAAATAAAAGTCCACATCCAATGTACAGTTTCCTAAAATCTCCCTGTTTTAATTTCTCTTTCCTTACAAGATGTACAGAGAGCACACCAGCCTATTCTCTAGGTTCAAAGAATATAGGTTGCTCATGTAAATGCTGAATGCCAGGAAATGAATGTAACAAAAGCACCCAAGACTGGCAGTGAGGTTGGCTTTGATCCTACCTCCCAGGGATCTGTAATCAGGATCTGCCAGCTGTAGGCATTCCTGTGCAATGTCCTTTACAGGTGTACCCTAGGTCCCCCACTGCAGAAGAATTCTTTCCCCTAGACAGCAACAGATCTCTTAAATTATAAAGCCTCTTTTTTCCCCAGAATATTTTACTAACTTTAGAGAGGAATTGGTTCATGAGTATTCACAACCTCCCTTTCACAGAGGAAACAGGACCCCAAATTTCTCCTGAGCCCTCCTACACATGATCTCAAAAGACTAATATCAGGGACTAATAGAAGCCAAAATACTTTATACAAGGGCACAAATCTTTTGATTCTCAGTTTTAGTTAAAAATCCCTCTAATAGAACGAAGCAAATTTAGTTAAAAAGGCAGGCTAGTCCCTTGATATTCAGGCTGTAATCCAGTTCTTTGGGGGATTAGAAACAACGACCTTTGTTTTACAAATCTCTACAAAACCAGAAATGCAACTCTAGAAACAAGTCAAGCCCTCCCATCTTTACTAATCCCCAAACCTTGCCTATTCCTCTCAAAATATTTGTAGATATTATAAACAGAATATTAGAACAAAATTCTCCTGTACTCAAAAAAAAGTAAATTTCTGATAACAATTACCCTGAAATTTGGGGAGAAAAAACACTTTGCATTCTTTCTCTGTCCCTAAAAATTATAAATTTTACCATGTCTTCAAACAGTAAATACAGTCCATCATCACCTGAGACTGAAGGGAAATAAAGGGAGTGTGGGAGGCCTTTTTGAAATAAAAACCGCTAAAATGGCTCTTGTGCCAAGACTCCAAGCACCTCTGATAATAGGCACTTATGCTCTGATCTCCACCTTGGAGAAAACTTGGATACTTACTCTGTGCCTTTGTGATGCAAATTTTCTAACCACCACCACCCCCTTCCACACACCCCCTTCCCTAGGACAGAAGAGCCATTCTTTGAAATACAAACTTTAGAGAATTTTTTATCAGGAAAAAAAAGAAAGAAAGGAAGGAAGGAAGGAAGGAAGGAAGGAAGGAAGGAAGGAAGGGGGAGTTATTTTAAAATTTGGGTCTTGGGGTGCCTGGGTGGCTCAGTCAGTTAAACATCTGACTCTTGATTTTGGCTCAGGTCGTGATCACACAGTTTATGAGATGGAGCCCCACACTGGGCTCCAGGCTGACAGCTTGGAGCCTGCTTGGGATTCTCTCCGCTCCCCCCACCCCCCTCACCCCACCCTCATCCCTCCCATGCCTGCTCTCTCTCAAAATAAATAAATAGGGGCGCCTGGGTGGCACAGTCGGTTAAGCGTCCGACTTCAGCCAGGTCACGATCTCACGGTCTGTGAGTTCGAGCCCCGCGTCGGGCTCTGGGCTGATGGCTCAGAGCCTGGAGCCTGTTTCTGATTCTGTGTCTCCCTCTCTCTCTGCCCCTCCCCCGTTCATGCTCTGTCTCTCTCTGTCCCAAAAATAAATAAACGTTGGAAAAAAAATTAAAAAAAATAAATAAATAAATAAATAAACTTTTTTTTAAAAAAAATGGGTCTTTATGTCCTCTCCACAAATATTAGCAAAAAGAAAGCTGTAAGATTTTGTTTGTATCTGAGTGTCTGTCCATATATGTTGCAAATATGAGATATTTTCTCTACCTCTAGGTGGTATTGTAAAATTAATTTGCAAAAGACCTCTTTTAGTTGGCTTGAAGGCCAGCATTTGCAAAAACTGGACAATCTAAAACTCATAAAGAGAAACTAACCCAAATGTTTTTCAAGTTCATATGATCTGGGAAAATATTCAGTATTAAAAAGCTATTTAAAGTTGTTGGTTTAATTAAAATAGACATGTCTTTAAAGTTATCAGCATTAAGTGTAAAACCTTTATTCCATCTATATTTACTGAAAGTCAAATAAGTTCATGTTATATCTCTGTTGCAAAATTTGTCAAAAGAAAAAAAATCTTCAAATAATCATTGACTTTGTCTAATGCCTCATAATGTTTTGCAAGTAATCTAAACATAATTGTTAAGAACAAGAAAATTGAATAGATGTAAATAAGATAAGAAGGTCTGTAGGTAAACTTTTAAGTAGCTTCCTAAATCTTTTGTAACATGGAACTTTATAAAGTTTTGCTAAGTTAAATGATAAGTTGTAAAATTATTAAATATCTACATCATTTCCAAATAAGACAAAATAATAAAACATTAAGTACTGAACATAGGCTTATCTACTTCTGTCATATTACAGAGAAACTAAAGATAAATTCAGGTCTGTTAATAAACATGGTTTGTGAATTATTGAAAAATCGTACTATGAAAAACCACACATTTCTAGGAATTACAAAATGTATTCATAAATTTGCCAATCTAAAGAATATTGGCATAACAGATAGTTCACAAATTGCTTACTACTTAGTTTTCATTAGAAGTCAAGATTTCTAAGAGAAAATTTGTATAATTAAGACTACTGAAAATAATAAAGGAAATAACTTTGTTTGCAAGGAAAGTAAGAATGTGTGTTTGAGGATAAAAGGAAAAAAAAGAAGCATGAGGAAGGGGAATACATTTTTGTTGAGGGAAAAGAAAATAATTTTGTCCTAAAGTGAAACTGGTTATTTAAAGAGGGAAAACTTAGGACAAAATCTGAATGTAAAATGTTGCAGGGGTGCCTGGGTGGCTCAGTTGGTTAAGTGTCTGACTCCAGCTCAGGTAATGATCTCACAGGTCGTGAGTTCAAGCCCCACATTAGGCTCTGTGCTGATAGCTCAAAGCCTGGAACCTGCTTAGGATTCTGTGTCTCCCTCTCTCTCTGCCCCTCCCCTGCTCCTGCTGTCTCTCTCTTTCTCAAAATAAATAAACATTAAAAAAAAATTTTTTTTAATGTTGCAGAAGGTTTATGAAAACGGAATCTGGAAAGGAATTTCATGTGTGGTTAGTACTGGCTAAGATTAGAATCAATTTAAGTAAGTAAATGAGTCTTAATATTAAAAATACACTGAAGCACAATTACAATTTTGACTTTCTCTTTGGTAAAAAGACAAAGTTTTCTTGAACTATTGGTCTGCTCTTAATAAGAAGTTGTAAACAAAAGTTTTTCTTTGCCTTTAAAGTCATCTGCCTGGAAAACAAGCACTCTGTTTTGCCAAATAATTTCCTACATTGATCAAGTCTGATTACTTAAGAAAACTGAGTCTTAATATTAAAAAAGCTAAATTTTGCCCACAACTATTTAACTTTCTGTATTTGCCTTTGAAATCTTCTATTGTTGATTTGGTTAATTAGATAATTTAATATTGTTTCATAATAATTTATGATCCTATCTAATCAAATGTTCAAATCTTTTCATACTTTTTGACATACGTCCCAAAATGAAATTCTAAAAGAAATCTTTTTTTTTTTTTCCAACGTTTATTTATTTTTGGGACAGAGAGAGACAGAGCATGAACGGGGGAGGGGCAGAGAGAGGGAAACACAGAATCGGAAACAGGCTCCAGGCTCCGAGCCATCAGCCCAGAGACTGACGCGGGGCTCGAACTCACGGACCGCGAGATCGTGACCTGGCTGAAGTCGGACGCTTAACCGACTGCGCCACCCAGGCACCCCGAAAAGAAATCTTTGGACCACAATCTAACTGAGGTGTTCCAGAGCACTCCTGGAACATTTCAAAGATTTTGTGAGAAATTAAATTAAGTAGGCTTATTTGGCATGTCAAATTACATGGGAAGCATTGTCAAATAAGTGATACTAAGCCCTCTTGGGTTATATTTTTGTAGATATTTTGGGTATATTTTGCAGATATTTTATTAAACTAAGTGTTCTAAAAAGTTGTATGAAACCCCTAGAAATCTGGCGTGTTATTATCTTGGAGTGCTGTGTTTCACAGAAATAACCAAATTGTCAATTGCATTGTAATTAAGTCTAATCAGATCTTTAATCATGATCATTTTTTTTTTAATTTTTTTTTTAACGTTTATTTATTTTTTTGGGACAGAGAGAGACAGAGCATGAACGGGGGAGGGGCAGAGAGAGAGGGAGACACAGAATCAGAAACAGGCTCCAGGCTCCGAGCCATCAGCCCAGAGCCCGACGCGGGGCTCGAACTCCCGGACCGCGAGATCGTGACCTGGCTGAAGTCGGATGCTTAACTGACTGCGCCACCCAGGCGCCCCAATCATGATCATTTTTAAATCTTGTCATTTACAGTTACTGTTCTACTCCCATGATGTTGCAATGTGTTTCATCTTAAGTGAGACTCAGAAAAAACTCTGAGTACAAGTTTCTGATAATTTTAAGATCATAAAATTGAACGAGGTAAGAATTTCCAGAACTAGTAGAAAAACTGGATTAAAACAGAGCAAGAATTAATAACTTGAGACTGAATAAAGAAGATCATTGTAATTTTTACAATTTTTGTTTAAAATATCACTGACATTTTTCAATGTTTTGCTTTTCTAGATATAAGGAAACCTTTTCTCTTAAGCTAACTAAGTTAATTTAAATGTAACCTATAGCAATGTGATAAATTATACCTTTGGAAGCAGAATTGAACCATTTATCTTTTCCTCCCTACCGGGTCCCTCCAGAATTTAAAACCTCTCAGTGAGTATTCTTATATTTTCATGGCAATATATTTATTTGCATAAGCTCAATAAGAAACTGTTCTCCTTATAATAAGATTCAACTGGAAACATTGGTTATATTACCAAGGCTTTGACTGGAATGTCATATTTCAGAGAGACCCACATAGACTCAGATATGACCAGACAGCTTTAGGGAGCTAAGGTTGACATGAGGGAGCCAATAAAGCCCCTTGGAAACATCAGCCTGAGTTTCCAGCAGCTTACAAGGTGAATAAACTCACTTCCTCAGGAGGAACCTCGGGATATTTTGGGTACCTCAAGAAGAGAGGAATTAACGCAAATCCACAGGTATTGCCGGCAAAGTCTGATGGCAAGTATTTGACTTGGCTTCTGGTCTCAAACGACTATTAAAAATTTAGTCTAGATACTTGTTATGAAAACTTACAACAGAGCAGATTTTTATTTATTTTTTTAAAGTTTTATTTATTTAAATAATCTCTGCAGTCCTTGTGGTGCTTAAATCCACAACTCCAAGATCAAGGGTTACATACTCTTCCAACTGAGCCAGCCAGGTGCCCCAAAGCAGGCTTGTGTGGTCAACTGCTATTCTTGCTGAGTTTATGTAAATAATCAGGCCAAGTGGGGTTGTTTTTGTTTGCTTGTTTGTTTTTGAAACTAGACTTATTTTGAGAATTACTAATTTGGCTATCTTTGATAGAAATGGGGGTGATTATAGAGAGAAAATAGGTTTCAATAACAGACCTGAGTAAATATTAGATTCTAGTCCTGTCATTATAAACTAGACTAGATCTTGATTTCTTCCAGCATCCTCCAATGCCTGGCTACAACTCTCCAAACTAGTGCTTTCAATTTTTCTCCCACTTCCTGAGTTAGAGTCATTTGAGATCTAAAATGCCCTTTTTTGGGGCGCCTGGGTGGCTCAGTCAGTTGGGTGTCCGACTTTCAGCTCAGGTCCTGATCTCACAGTTTGTGAGTATGAGCCCTACATGGGGCTCCGTACTGACAGCTCAGAGCCTGGAGCCTGTTTCAGATTCTGTGTCTCCCTCTCTCTCTGCCCCTCCCCCACTTGCACTCTGTCTCTCTCTGTCTCTCAAAAATGAATAAACATTAAAAAAATTAAAAAATAAAAAAACTAAAATAAAAAAACAAATGCCCCTTTTCCTGAAGCCCCGCACACTAAGTATGAATAACTTGATGTAAACTTGAGGGAAATCACCACAACAGCTCATGTATAGGCAATCTTCATGCTCTGTGGGCAAAAATATCACCAAAGACATTCAAACTACAAACCAGGAAAATCTGTCACTGGATGCTCTCACACTATCTAAAGAGGCTTCAAGCTTGACATTTAGAAATGCTACTCTCTACCCTTAAAACTCAGAAACTGGTTTATAACTTGATCCAAATATTAGCCATTGTTTTTCTTTTGTTTCCATAGAAATGCCTCTTATTTAATGCTTAATTGCTTGAACCATAGGCCTAACTTTGAGGACACACCTGAATTACCACCTCCTGAAATGAGTTTAACTAAACTGACTTATTGCCAGGACTGGTTCAATGAGCCAGGAGAATCTACCAGCTCAACTTTTAATGTGTGAAATGTCAGGGAAGTTTCAGAGGAGAGAACTACAGGGGCCAAGAGCAGACTGCCCCAAGATGGGCCACTTGGGCATGAACATTATTTTGAGTTCAAAGCAGTCAAAACCCTGAAAATCCAGGAAAAGCTCTTTGTCTCCCTCTCAACTGCTTGCTTGCAGGAAGAGAGCTATAAATTAGATTCCTCTTTACCTAAGAAACTTATCTGCATAACAGGACAATCTTTGTTTTCCAAACATCTCCTTTCACCCTCCGGCTAATGCTTTTCCTCCCCTTTGTATCCTCAGACCCCCACCCCTCCCCTTAGCTCATATAAAGCCTCATGTTGCCTGTCTTTGGAATTCCATGTCTGTGTGGACTCCCCATACATACAAAACCAAACTTGATTTTCTCCCATTAATGTATCTCATGTTAACTTGGTGATTAGTACAGCTAGAAGGACCTTGAAGAGCAGAAGAAATTCTTCCCACCCTCCACAGCCCCCACCATAGACTTCTATCATATCACTGGTAACTCTATTTCATTTACTTCCATGTATGTCTTCTTTTGAGACTTAGAAAGCATTTTATTTGCCTTTCATTCATAGGACCTGACCCATAGTAAGTACTAAATAAATGTTAGTAGATGAAATCTCCCCTCAGCCACCATGTGGCATGTATGTCCCTTTTTCTCCTTGCTACTAAGAGCCCTTTTGGGGCTGTTTGTGGCCAGACTGCTGGGTTTCATTGCATGAGGGTGGATGAGGTAGTCTGCCCTCTGCTATCAGCAGCCATGATCAAGAATGTTTTGTCCACACCTAAGGCCCAGTTTCCCAGTCCCAGGATGCCCAGTTGAACCTGAATTTCAGATAAACAATGAATACAGTTTTAGTATAAGTATATCCTATTAAAATTGTACGAAAGCAAATTTTACCACCCCAAGATATGCCTTTTTGGCACATTGATTACTCTAAGTTGGTTATTTTTAATAAACTGCAGACACAAGAGAAGCTCTGAAAACCAAGTAGAAGTCACCTTTTTGCAAGAGATATTTATATGTATAAGGGAAATCTCCATTTATAAGGGTATCTGCCTCAATACTAGGAAGGAGGGGTGAGTCTAATTCTCTAGAAACTGTTATCAATGGAGAAAGCTTAGATATAAACCTACAGAACAACCTTACCCTTGAATATGGTACTTTCCCCAGGGACTTCCCATAGCTGACCCCCCCCCCCATCTTTCGTCTTTAGCTGGAGATGGTATTTTGGGTGTAGCTTCACCTTTTCAGGGAGTTAGTTTTCCTGGGTTTTTTTCCATGTATATAGGAGGTATATATGTTATTAAACTTTTCTTTGACTTTCTCCTGTTAACCTGTCTTAGGTCAATTTCATTCTTAGACCAGCTAGAAGAACTTTAAAGGGTATAGGAAATTTTTTTCCCTCCTAACACAATAGTTGAGATTATACATAGCCCAAAAATGTATTTGTTGCTTACATATATCCATGGTTCTTATATATTTGTTAATTATATATATTCCAAAAAATGTATTCTGCAATTCAAATTTAATTTGGTGTCATGTATTTGTATTTGCTAATTTGGCAAACCTACTTTCCACCAAAGGGAAGTGGCTTCTGTCTAATGCTGAAGGCACTGGCACCCTAAAGAAACTCACCCAGCTGAAGCTGCCATACCATCTTGATGTGTTCCTGAAAGCTGGATTGAATGACCAAGAAAAAAACTGCTAGATGGGCCAAAACTGTGTGAGCTATGTGGTGACTTTGCTGGAGTCAGCCATTTCAGCTGTGTGGGCCTCTTCCACTGCTCCTCATGCTACCAGTGTTTTACCAAAGTTTCCAGGGAGTAACTTTTTCAGTTACTGTAGATGGGCCCTATCTCTCCTCCATGCTCAGATGCAAATCCATGGGAGCTAGGCCAGAGAAAAACCTGAAAAACTGCAACAGCAGCATGTTAGAATTGTATCTGCCCCACTCCCACTGAGGGGCAGGGATCAGACCATGCTCTGGGTCTCATCAGGTACCCGTTCTTTCCCAAGAGGCTCTTGGCTTTCCCACACAAATGGATTCCAGGTAGTCTGCCCCAAGAGTTCCCCTGCCACAGATTATATGTGACAGGTTAGGACAGGAAACACACACAGGGCACTTTATCCCATCTCTAATTCATTTGCCCCTATCTTGAGATTCCATTAGAAAATGAGAAAATCTGTCCATTAGGAGTGGGGCCATGCAGAAGGTTGACAAAGAACTCCTCCCCCACACCTCATCAGATATGCAGGAGAAGGAAAAGAAAGGAGGGAGTGGGGAGGAACCCATGTTATTAGATAAAATGATATAAAATGATGGTTGTTTCCATAGCTAGGAACAGATTTTGGCAGCCATGGCATAGACTTAGGAGTTCCTAAAAAATCAGAACTGAGAAACTGGAATGAGGCAGGTGGCAAGGGTAGAGAAAGGGAGAATTTTATTCATTCTAATATTATGCTAAGGTCCTTTCCTGTCTCAGGGTATTGACAGTATTTTCTCAGGAAAGGGAGAATCTCCAAAATGAGAGGGTTCAACCACCTTTTACTCTAAGATCTTCCCACTCTACCTCTGGTAGGATTAGTTTTCAAAAAGAAGAGGCCACTTAACAAAGCTACTAAACAGTCCTGAAAAGCCCCACAGCTGCTGCTGTCTCAGAAATGACAGATGCACCTTTCATGATCCACATTTTATGCCAAATGCATGAAAATTCCTCTTTGACTGCCCCTCCCCACAGTCTTGCCACCCCCTTCTTAGTCCTACTGGATCTGGCCCATCCCTCATGGTCCCTTTCCCATTCAATGCCGTGATCTTCTCACCTTGTTATTTCTTGAGCCATTGATTCAGGTGAGAATGATCAAATCAGAATTCCTGGCTGGGCTGGGACATGCACCTCCAGCTGAGTGGACCCACTCTGAGTTTTTGAAAATTTCCAGCTTGTGTTTACCTATTTCATTGAAAGCCTGCTCTAAAGTGTACATAGTCGATGCATTACAAAGGAAGGCCAGCGTGAAGGACTGGAGTGGATAGCTAGTTTTGTTGCCATGGCAGGGAAAGGAACTTTACTTGACTGATGAAAATTTGACTCAAAACGAATGCTAGGTGAAACAGTCATATTTCCTTTTGTCTTTTTTTTTTTTTTTTTAACTTTGTTGAGAACCACTAGAAGAGGAGTAGGGAATGGGGCTGATAGGTTCTAACTAGAATGCTGAATCCCAGTGATTTCTCTAGATTAAATCATGCTATCTGCAGAAAGATAGCAATTTTCTCATTGTTGCAGCACCTCGGAAACACTAAAACAGCAAAGTTCATTGAATGCCTATTTTGGAGCCAGGCTAGGGGGAGATGGAGAGAGACAAAGATAAAAAGACACACTCCACATCCTCCAGGAGCTTACAAGCTAATGAGAGAACCAGGCATGAAAATATGGACATACTGTGGATCAATGTTTATTACACAACGTGGTCAAAGTGTGGCACAAATGCATCCCTAAGACCCTCTTGAAAGGAGGTTTGAAAGGTCCACTATTTTCATAATCATACTAAGACATTATTTGCCTTCTTTCTTTGTCAGTCTTTCACAAGTTTTCTAGAGGCTACAGGATGTGTGATAATACAAAGCAATGTATACTTATGTATTCTTGAGTTTCAAAAAAATTCTCAGTCTTGGGGTGCCTGGCTGGCTCAGTGGGTAGAGCATGCAACACTTGATCTCAGGGTGTGAGTTCGAGCCCCATGTTAGGCATAGAGCTTACTTAAAAAAAATTCTTGGGGCATCTGGGTACCTCAGTCAGTTAAGTGTCCAAATTCAGCTCAGGTCATGGTCTCACTGTTCAGGAGTTCAAGCCCCTCATCGGGCTTTGTGCTGACAGCTCAGACACTGGAGCCTGCTTCACATTCTGTCTCCAACTCTCTGCCCCTCCCTGCTCATGCTCTCTCTCTCTCTCTCTCCTCAAATATAAAATAGAACATTAAAAATTTCTCTTTAAAATTCTCAGTCTCAATTTCTTTTAAAGAATCCTCCATTCTTATTTTGTTTTAACTTTGTAAGTAGTCTCTCAATCCAACATGGGGCTTGAACTCACGATCTCAAGATCAAGAGTTGCATGCTCTTATTGACTGAGCCAGCCAAGCACCCTCTCGGTCTAAATTTCTAATACAACAATATCAGCAGTAAAACCCACATGTAGGCATACCTGATTTTATCGCATTTTGCTTTTTGTGCTTTGCAGATATTGGGCTTTTTATTCATTGAAGTTTTGTGGCAACCCGGCATCGAGCCAGTCTACCACAACATTGTTCACTTTGTGTTTCTGTGCTACACTTTGGTAATTCTCACAATATTTCAAACTTTTTCATTATTATTATATTTGTTATGGTGATCTGTGGTCAGTGATCTTTGATGTTAGTATTGTAATTGTTTTGGGGGCTCCATAAATTGTGCCGTTAGACAGCAAACTTAATCAACAAATAGTGTTCTGACTGCTCACCAACTGGCTGTTCCTTCATTTCCCTCCCTCCTGTCAGGCCTCCCTATTCCCTCAGACACAACAATACTGAAATGAGGCCAACTAGTCACCCTACAATGGCCTCTAAGTGTTCAAGGGAAAGGAAGAGGCGCGCATCTCTCACACTACATCAAAAGCTACAGATTATTCACCTTAGTGAAGAAGGCATGTCAAAAGCCAAGATAGGTTGAAAGCTAGTGCTCTTGTGCCAGTTATAAATACAAGCCCAGTTGTAAATACAAGGGAAAGGTTCTTGAAGAAAATTAAAAATGCTGCTCCAGTGAACACACAAATGATAAGAAACCAAAACGGCCTTATTACTGATATGAAAAAAGTTTAAGTGGTCTGGATGGAAGATCAAACAGCCATAACCTTCCTTTAAGCCAAAACCTGTTCAGGAGCAAGGCTCTAACTCTTCAATTCTATGAAGGCTGAGAGGTGAGGAAGCTGCAGAAGGAGTAGAGGTCGGTTCATAAAGTTTAAGGAAAGAGGCCGTCTCCATAACATAAACTAACTGCAAGGCGAAGCAGCCAGTGCTGATGTAGAAGCTGCAACAAGTGATCCAGAAGATCTAGCTAAGGTAATTAATGAGGGTGGCTACATTAAACAACAGATTTTCTATGTGGACAAAACAGCCTCCTATTGGAAGAAGATGCCATCTAGGACTTTCACCGCTACAGAGGAAAAGTCAATGCTGGGATTCAAAGTTTCAAGGGACAAGCTGACTCTCTCGCTAAGGGCTAATGCAGCTAGTGACTTTAAGTTGAAGCCAATGCTCATTTACCATTCCAAAAATCCTAGGGTCCTTAAAAATGATGCTAAATCGACTCTGCCTGTGCTCTACTAATGGAACAAAAAAGACTGAATGACAGCACATCCATTTACAGAATATCTTAAGCCCGCTGTTGAAACTTACTGTTCAGAGAGAAAAAAAATTCTTTTCAAAATATAACTGCTCATTGACAATGCATCTGGTCACCCAAGGACTTCTGTGGAGATGTACAATGAGATTAATGTTGTTTTCATGCCTGCTAACACATCCATTCTGCAGCCCATGGATCAAGGAGTAATTTTGACTTTCCATTACTTAAGAAATACATATCAGGGACATCTGGGTGTCTCAGTCAAACATCCGACTCTTGATTTCAGTTCAGGTTATGGTCTCAAAGGTTGTGAGTTTGAGCGTAGCGTAGGGCTCTGTGCTGACAGTGCGGAGCCTGCTAAGAATTCTGTCTCCCTCTCTCTGCCCCTCCCCTACGCTCATACACGCATGCTCGCTCGCTCTCTCTCAAAACAAATGAATACACGTTAAAAAAAAGCCTTAAAGAAATATATTTCATAAGGCTATAGCTGCCATAGACAATGATTCCTCTGATGAATCTGGGCAAAGTAAAATGAAAACCTAGAATCGAAACATTCTAGATGCCACTAGGAACATTCATGATTTATGGGGAAAGGTTCAACTATTAACATTAACAAGAGTTTGGAAGTTGATTGGATCACATTGAGGGGTTCAAAGACTTCAGTGGAGGAAGTCACTGCGGATGTGGTGGAAAGAGCAGGAGAACTAGAATTAGCGGTGGAGCCTGAAGATGTGAGTGAATTGCTACAATCTCATGAGAATACTTAATGAATGAGGAGTTGCTTGTTATCGATGAGCAAACAAAGTGGTTTCTTCAAAAATATACTTTTGCTGAAGATGCTATGAAGATTGTTGAAATGACAACAAAAAATTTAGAATATTGCATAAACATAGTAAAGTAGTGGCAGGGTTTGAGAGAACTGACTCTGATTTTGAAAGAACTTCTACTGGGGGTAAAATGCCATCAAATGGTATGATATGCTACAGAGAAATCATTCATGAGGAAAAGGAGTCAACCAATGTGACAAACTTTATTGTTGTCCTATTTTAAGAAATTGCCACAGCCACCCCAACCATCACCAACCACCGCCCTGATCAGTAAGCAGCCATCAATATTGAGGCACAACCCTCAACCCGCAAAAAGATTAAAAGTAGCTAAAAACTCAGATGATGGTTCGCATTTTTTTTTAGCAGTGAAGTATTTTTTAATGAAGGCATAGACATGTTTTGGACATAAGGCTATTGCATACTAAATAGGCTACAGTATAGTATAAACATAGCTTTTGTGTGTGCTTCATTTGACTCACTTTGTTGTACCATTTGCTTTATTGTGGTGGTCTGGAACTGAATCCACAATATCTCTTAAATATGCCTCTATGCACAAATTGAGATCCTCAATAATTTTTAAGATTGTGCAGGGATGCTGAGACCAAAAAAATTTAAGAACTGCTCAGACTTAATGTATCATCTACCATTATATGGTGTCCTCATTTCTTATTAATGCATTTTATTGGTTAAAAATTATTTCATCTATTTCACAAAAATTACTGAAAGCTTTCTTTGTATCCTTATTTTCTAGCACAATAGCTAATTATTAAAATGTCTGTGTGTGTTTTTGTGTGTGCCTGTTTGTGTTTAAATGTGTCTTCTGAAGCAGCACAATGTGGACTTCATTTTTCATTTAGCCAACAATCAGCAATAGTTGATGCATTTGTTTTATGTTCCATCAACCCTATCTCACTTGTTATTACTTTTGCTTTCTTTAAGTGTATGCTTTCTGTAGTATACCTAAAGTCTTTTTTTAATCAGACTATAAACTTCCCTCATCTGTCCATCTTTCTGTTACTTCAGCATCATATTTTAAAGCAATTTTTCCTTGTACTCTCTAATTTTACTATTAATAGGATGGTACTAAGAAAAATGAAATGTTTCAATTTCCTTCCCTCCAGAGACGAAAATGGAGCCTAGTATGTAACATGTCTTGGCAGCATAAAGCCCCTGATAAAATGATGCATATATATCTTGGAGTTCTGTCAGTATGTAATGTAATTTCCCACTTGAATTTTCTTTATATATTTTTTTCTATTTTGTCCTCCATAACCTTGAGCTCTAGCTAGCCCTCAACTCTTGTCAAGTCGCCACTGTTTCCTGGATGTGAACTTCACAGCTGTGAGCCTTTGTTGATAAATTATTTCATCTCCTCTGGGTCTTAAATTGTTTTCCCTTACTCTGAAGTGAAAACTCACCAAGTGTTTCCACATACTGTACTTGTGGCCATAAGTCAATTTCTCTTAATCTTGTGTGAGCCCCCAACTCCTGCCCTCAAACCATATTCATCCTCCCAAAACACAGATACCCATTCTTATCCTAACATTTAAGTGGTTTTTCTTGGCTCTGTTGGTAATTTGCAGAATTTTGGGTTTGCTCTGTGATGAGAGAATTTTTATGGTTGGTTAGTTTGTTTTTTTAAGTTGAAAAACTTAACAATAATATCTCTCAAATTCTTTTTTGGAGGATTGTTCCTTACTGAGTTCTTGCTGCAGACATACCAAAGTGGTTATTTCTATATTTCTGTGACACATTCTAAATTACTAGGGGGTTTTCCCCTGGTCCTTTGATTGTTACTAGATCCGTCTTTAGCCGGATGTAGACCTTGGGGGGCAAATTTTGCTTCAACAATGCTAATTCCTTCTGTTTCTGGACCAGGTCTCCTCTCCTTTGCATCTTTACAGTTCTTGTGCCTCTATAGCATTTACAAGACCCAGTTTAATAGCTTAGTGCTTTTTTTTTTTTTTTTTTGGCACTCATTATTTCTTCTTTATTTGCTGTTAAAGTAATAAGTGTACGTTCCGTTGCACTTGCCTGAGAGAGAGTCTTGAACTGGTCTTGGGTTTCCCGCCATCTGGGTTCTTGCTGGCTTGCATTCCCCTTTGATGTTGTAATACTTGTTCATTGAACTTGAGTGTGGGGCTTATAGGGCTTGTTTGCTTCCCCCCCCCAAATGTGCACATTTTTTTCTTAAGCTTATTTTTCTGTTTTGTGCTGTTATTTTTAATTGCTTCCGACTGGGAGGTGGGGCCAAGAGTGAGATTTGGCTTGAATTTGGCTTGTTTTGCTATTACTCACATTTCCCCAGAAGCCCCGCACACACTTTCTCTCTGCCTTTGACGTACCACTTTTGAACGGCCGTTGATTCTTGGCATAAATGGTGTTAAGAGGAAGATGGGCTCTGGGTAGGGATGTTCAGGAATCCAGTCCTGTACAGTCATGAGCTTGGCCATCTGGAAGTCTCTTCTTGCTCAATGAAATGGAGTAAACATTGTCCATTATGAAATCCACCACACAGGCTGCCAGGGACGAATGGGATCCCACCCAAAGCCAATCGCTGCTCTGACAGGGAAATTGGCTAGCACTGCCTGAGACTACTCCAGCCTCCCCGTCCCTGATGTCACAATTCAGAGGCTGCTGCCTGACTGGGAGGTTGTAGAAAGCTCTGTAGGTTCTCTCTGTGTGTCCTACAGGGCTCCTCGGGCCAGGTCTGTGTCTGATGGCTTTTATGAAAAAATATCTCCCCCCCATTCTGGGGATCTTCTTGGCCTACTACTACTATTCTGCGAATGAGGAATTCAGACCAGGTAAGTACCAATGTATCTAATTCTGGAGGAATAGATAAAAAACATAGGGGTGGCTGGAGTGTTTCTGAGGATCCAGATGAGTTCCTGATCCCCAAAGTTGCTGAACAAGAGGAACCCTGGGGTGGGACTGTATTTCTGTGTCTTCTAGACATGGGCTATGGGTAATAGAGTATGGGGAGGGGTAATCATGTAGCCAACAGATTGCCAAATAGTCCATGCTTTATTTGGCACCCTTAATGGAAAGTAATTTCAGATTCCTTGCAAAAATGAGGGTAATTCCAAAATTTACAACACAGCCAGATAATTGGGCTCCAAGGAGAGACTGATAAGTGGGAAGCAAGAAAGGATTCTGGAATTGATGACTAAATAGAAGTGAGAGAAAATCCCTGGAATCTCTATGAGCACATGTGTTTTGATGACTTTTTGGGTTTTATTTCAATTGAGCAAAATTGGATGAGTCCAGAAATGTCTGGAACTCTAGTGTTTTAGCTGAAACCTCTGTCAATGAACATTTTTAGAAAGGACAGCAAGAAGGCTTGTTTTGAGCAATCAAGTTAAACCTCCATTTCAGAGCATGTTTATGAAACTTGAACTGTTCCTTCATTGATTTATACAGTTTGAGAAAAGTTGATCTGGGCTCATAACCTTTAGACATTGAGATAAGGCTGCCCACATCCAGAGAGGAAGGAATATTGCTGCCAAATTGGGAATGGTCCTCACTTCCTTTTGGTTTCACAGAGATGCTCCAAGGAAAGAAAGTGATTGTCACAGGGGCCAGCAAGGGGATTGGAGAACAGATGGCCTATCATCTGGCAAAGATGGGAGCCCATGTGGTGGTGACAGCAAGGTCTAAAGAAAATCTAAAGAAGGTGAGGGTTCTGTGCCCACAGACACATGTACTCTCTCATGTCCAGATGTATTGTATATACTCACATACACATGCCAACACACAGAAGCTGACACGTCCATACATAGATGCAAACACACACACACAAACACACACACACACACACACACACACACACACAGATTCAAACACCCACAGGAATATAAAGATAATGCATTTAAGTATTCAATCCCATGCACACACATACAGACACAAAGTTCTTGGGCTACACATGCTCATAGACATGCCTATTCACCCATATTTATACATGGAATCACAGATATATAGATATGTGCTCAGATACCAAAATTCTAGTACCTACTCACAAATTCACATTCTCATCCCCATGCAGACTCAGACACATGTTTTCTCATATACTCAGACTCACAAACCTAAGGCTACAAAGAGTCACAAACCTAGGGCTACCCACATGGAAACAAGCATCCATACCAATAACGCATTCAGATACATCTATTTACAGAAACTCATAAGCACAAGCCATGAACTTAAACCCCAGCACAGGGATGATTTACTTAACTTACAGCCTAAGACAAAGATCATGTCAGGTTGCATTTAGCAACACACACACGTTCATTGAACTCATGCTTATACACACATATCCCTACCATTTCTTATCAAAACAGGTTTGTGAGCGGTTTCTCACTTAAACCCCCATTACTTCAGAGATTGCTCCCAAAGTCTACAGCCAAGACTGACGCCATTGTTGCTGTGTCCCCGCAGATAGTATCCCATTGCATGGAGCTTGGAGCAGCCTCAGCACACTACATTGCTGGCACCATGGAGAATATGACCTTCGCAGAGCAATTTGTTGCCAAAGCTGGAAAGCTCATGGGTGAGGCTGCTCTCCTCCCTCCTCTTCTTGACTTTGCTCTAGGGGTGACTAGGGAGCTTTAGGGAAGGGGGGAGGTTGAGAGGAAAGGTATCACCCCAGACAGTTTCTCTCAACACAGCCATCTCTTGCAGGGGGACTAGACATGCTTATTCTCAACCACATCACCAACACTTCTATGAATCTGTTTAGTGGTGATATCCACATCGTGCGCAGAAGCATGGAAGTCAACTTCCTCAGTTATGTGGTCCTGAGTGCTACTGCCTTGCCTATGCTGAAGCAGAGCAACGGAAGCATTGTTGTCGTGTCCTCGAAGGCTGGTGAGTGGGGCAGGGACCACAATGGAAGGTAAGAGTAGGAGAAGTAGCAGGGATGGTGTTGGGGGCTCTGCAGTGAACGTGAATTTTTGTCAGTTTCCATGCAGAAAAGTAACACAATATAAACTAGAATTTTCAATGTTCACAGTGGGAAAAATTATAAATAAATAAATAAATAAATAAATAAATAAATAAATAAATAACACAGTGATATTAAGCAAAAGCTGATTAACAGTTGACCCTATACATAAATAGGCAGACATATGAATATGAGGCTTGGGTGTGTAAACTCAATGAGAAGCACACATCCTGAGGAAAAGAGACACGGTTAAAGAACAAATTGGGTCATAAGAAATGGGGGGCTGTTAAAGGTAGATGGGCTACAAGATCCTTGGGAGTAACAGAGAAAGAGCAGTAATGCAGAGTGCCCACGAGAAGCTTGGTGGTTTGTGACCTAGAAATGGAAGTCTAAAGGGGCTTTGGGAGACTGCGGAGGAATAGCCCATTCTGATACTAAGGGAGAGACCTGGTCATGATGGATAAACATGATCTTGCTTCTGCCATGACCAAGAACTGTAGGTTGGTAAAGTTCGTTGATGATACAAAGGTAGAACTGAGACGTGAAATATTTTAACATACAGTTGTCTGATAAGTGGATTAAACTAAGGCTAAATGAAATAAAGAACAGAAACAAGCACATCACATCATTAACAGATCTGCCTATATTGGGGATGTTCTCCAAAATCGGAATTTACTACCTTAAAAGTTCTATTTAAACAACGAACAGGGTAGGGAGAGAGCGTGTACAGAGAAATATTCATGAAGAGAACACTGTGACCAAGAAAGGTCCTTGATGCTTTGGATGGTGACAGTATCAGAAGTTATCACCAATAAAAAGCTAGAGAGTTTCCAGCTTGAGGGATTCCTAGGCCCACTTTTCTCATGCATCCAGGAGAGAAGTCCCACACGTATTTGTTGATTAGTCAGAAGGATGTGACTGGAAGGTGCAAACACCACGATTAAAATGAGCCATTTAAAAGTGGTTCCTGTAAAAACAAATAACAAAAAAACAAATAACCTGAAGACTTTGTAAATTCTTAAATATTTCCCAAACTATTATTAGGTTATTACTGTAACTAAGAACACCATCTATGTTGTAAAGAATTCTATTTCCTGGACAGGAAAGGCCTGCATAGTGATGGGATAAAAGGGCAGTGTGTCTGTGCTACCCGCCAAACAGAGTGATTGATATGCATCCCTGTGCTTCCCAGACAACACAGACTCCCCACCCCTCCCCAGACACAGCCTCTCTCCAGGCTGAAAGGAAGGGAGAGCTTCCGGATGCATACTGAGTGGGAGGGTGCTGGGCACATCCCCAATCCATCCTAGGGCATTGGCCAAAACCCTCACATCAGTCATGGTGTAGGTGGCTTTAATGATTTTAGTTGATTAAATAATATATCCACTCTAGGCAAAGAGTGTTCTTGATCTTTGGCTAGAGAAATTTAACTTTCTATAACGTACAGAGAGTCTTAATGTTCTCAGAAAGAAAAAGAATTATTGTAGGAGCCCAAGGGCATGATGAAAGTCTGATAACCTCTTCCTCCACACCTCTTCCATACCTACTAAATGTCGCTTCATAATGTTTGTGGACTCAGAGGTGGAAATCTAGTTGAACTACTATCCTTCATGTCTGCTGTTTGTGTAGCCCAAAAAGTTCAGCCTGTTTGCTTTGAAGCATGTCTGTGAACTTGCAAAGTACAGACGCTTTGCTTTCTCTCCCTAACTGAAGAATTTTTCTTTCCTATGCTGTTTTTTAAACATTCAGCAAACATGGTCATTAATCCTTCCTTAAAAACTGAATTCCATAAACATGGGATGCTAATCCTCAAATAGATCCTAAGGTCAGCCAAAGAGTTTGGGGATGAATTTTTAATCATTCCTTTCAGGGAATACATTAAGTCCCTTATTGAATTATGGTGATAAGCAATTGTTGTTATCTCCAATGCATTTCCAGGTACTGCAATACATAGAAATCCTATACTTTTAATACATTCTTTAAAGCCTCAGCTTTAAATATGCTTTAGCATCAAAACAGTATTGCTGCCTCTGGGAATTTCCTTACAGTCCACATCTACCCATCATTCAATACCATTTGGGGCACCTACTGATCAAGTTTCTATGGATATACAATATCTAGTTATTACACTGATTGGTCTCCCCTCCTTCCACCATATGCTAGTTTGGCTATAAGTTGAGCTACTATAACAAACACCCAAATCAATGCTAGCTTACACAAATCAAAATTTATTTTTCTCTCATAAAACAGCCTGGATTAAGCAGTCCAAGGCTGATATGGTAGTTCTGCTCCCACGAAGTTGTCCAGGAAACTCTCTATCTCAGAACCATCATCCCTGGGATGTTATCCTCACCTGTGTGTCCAGGATGGTTCACTAGCACATCAGAATTCTAGCTAGAGAAAATGGAGAAAGAAGAATAAAACCTGAAAGTTGTATACTTCAGGGCTCCTGGGTGGCTCAGTCAGGTGAGCATCCGTCTTCGGCTCAGGTCATGATCTTGTCGTTCATGAGTTCGAACCCCACATCAGGCTCTGTGCTGACAGCTCAGAGCCTGGAGCGTGCTTCAGATTCTGTCTGCCTCTCCCCCACTTGCATTCTGTGTCTCTCTTTCTCTCTCTCAAAAATAAATAAACATTAAAAAAAATTTTTTTAAAGAAAGTTGTATACTTCTCTTCTGCCACAGCTGGCTGCAATTGTGGTCTTTACTCAAAGTGGATTTGTGTCCAACTGAAAACCAGTGTCTATAAAAGACACTGATGTTGATAAACAACTAACAGTGTCTCCCACATCATCCGTGCCAAGATGCATACAAGACTAGAAGGCGGTATTCCCTCTAGGCCACCCCATGTGACTACTGCATACCATATACACACTCCAGATTCCATCTCTCCAGATTCAAGATCCATCATGAACACAAAACCCCTTCCATCAGGCAGCAGTACAGGAGGCAATGGGGCAAGAATGTCGAGATGGTATTTGTGAAACAAAGATATTAATTCTCCAATGCAACTGGAAAAGAAATCACTGGTTTGGGCAAAGAACATTTGAAAACATCTGGAAAAAGTTTATCTGCCATTAATCAAAATGGGTCTTCTGGAGGCAGGTTCAGTTTTCAAAAAGTAAAGGTCATTCCATTTTCATGCCCCTTGGCTCTGTGAACCCTGTAACGATGGCCCATCACATCAGTAACACACGTGACAGCCAGAATCCAACTTCTAATGCTGCTTCTCCGCCCCTCCTTTATCATAGACAAACTCTGTGATTACCTGCCTCTTTCTCCTCTTAAGAATCTCACTTCACATGAAGTTCTTTCCAGCTATCACCAGAGCCCTTTAAACATTTCCTCTTCCTCTAATCTACTACATTTTGGAAAATTACCTTTAAAATTCTACTTCCTCCCCACCCCTTTCTTTTTTGGCTCTCTTGGTGATACAAATACTACTAACAACAGTTATACTAAAAATACTAACCATACTGGACCAGGATAAATGTAGGGATATTAATTCTTCTATATCAAGAAAAACGTTAAGACATATTTTGAAGTGCAACTAGACATAACAAAAGACTGAGTTTCTTTAAATATTCAAAATGAAAAACTAAAGGAATAAGAGAACCCTGCCAATAAACTGAATGCTCAGACCTCTCATTGAGAGCTCCATAAGGGTCTCCAGTTACCTATTCATGATTCTCCAAGTAAGTCCTCTTTTAAAATGATCAACTTTCTGTATATATTTTTTAAGTCTTATTCAAATGTATTCCTTTTCTGGTTTATCCATTTCCAGAATTGCTTCATATATTTTTTTTACATAGATGTGTAGTATTTCAGGCATATTATGAGATGAGTAGCCAGCGGCAAATACCTCATAAGACAATGCTTTTGTGGGAAAACTCAAACCAATGTATGAAGTCACTTGTTGGACCTTAACCTGTTTGTCGGTTAAGGGCTGCCTGTGTGGTCCAAACCTGTTTCAAGAATTCAACATTACGAAGAGGGGGAGTGGGGGTGAGGGGGAAACCAGGTTTCTCAACTACACATATCAACTAACAGGATTTGGAATACCCATAATGGTGTTTTGCATCAGGACAAGAATATACAGATGCTAATCTCATCCCTCCCTTCAGCTCTGTATACCTACTTTTTCCTGAAAAGCCCTAAACAATGCCTCAATGTATGGATATGCCTTGGAGTGCTGTGGGGAGAGGAGGGTCAAGGTCAATGTCTAGGATGCAAAGGGGCCTAGGAGTTAGAATAAGAAGGGGTGATTTATCATTCACCCAATTGCTTTATATTTTTCTAAGACGAATCTTTACCCTTAAATCCAATTACCTCAGAAATCATTTTCAGGAACCATACTTTCCAAGGTGAGTAGAAGTGTTTATATATGTGAATAGAGGTGTTTACATGGGCAGGAGGCGGGTGCTGCTGCAGATTTGCACTGTTTTGAGGGGAATAGGGAGAGACAGTGGGAGAGGAGGTATGTACATGTATAGATGTCATCTACAAGGTCTGGAAGAAGGCCAAAAAGGAGATTCAAGTAAGAATCAACAACCTGGACATAGAAATTTCAGGAGTCATTGTTGCCTAAATTCAAGAGATTGTGTTTAGGCAAACATGAAGGACTGAGACAGAACCTGCTGGACTCATCTTCAGGTTCTGGGACTCAGCCCCGCAAGAGGGGTACATAGAGATTTGAAGGGGGAGAGAGGACTCCCTGCTGAAGATAGTAACAACTTAGTATAGGTTAAGAATAATATGATGCTATCCAGGACAGCCATTGCTCCAACTTTCCCCCTTGAAAGGCTGGGGTGGGGGTGGGTGGGCTTAAGGAGTCATAGCTCCTTAATGCTTCTAGACAATTGATTTTGTTCAGGTGCCCTTCCTGGTGAAAATAGGAGGGTTCTACCATCCTTCATGTCGACATTTACTCACCAAGGACTTTTAAAAGGCTTAGAACAAATATACTCTATTTGGAAATACACAAGTAGAAAACTAGGTCTTAAGAAAAGAAGATAAAACTTATCAAATCACTATGTTGAACACCTGAAACTAATGTAACATTGTGTGTCAACTATACTTCAATAAACTCGAAAAACAAAAAAAGAAAAGAATATTTAAAAGTGCCAAAATTAGACTCCACATAGATGCTGTGCTTAAGTTTCAAATTTGGCTCTTGAATTTTCTTAACAACAACAACAAAAGAATAAGGTCAGTATATAGATAAGATTATAGGCAAAAGAAAGAGATACTGCAGGAAGCAAATAGTATTTGTAATCAATTTCTCATAAAACACTGTTTTTCGTAAATAAAAGACTGTAAATTGAAGGCACAAAGTAATGAAAAGAGCAATGGCCCAACAACTTTCTTAAAGTTTCTTAAAGTTTCTATGATTTTAAAAATTATACACACATTATGAAAATCTGAAAAATGAAGAAAAGTATAAAACTGAAAATAAGTAATTCATAATCATGCCAATATTTTGGAGAATTTCTTTCCAGATATAGATAGATATAGATATAGGACAATTATTTTCCTACTGCCAGATATTTAGGTTACTTCCAATGTTTTGCTATTTTAAAAATCCTGCAAGGCCTCTTAGTGACTCAGTCAGTTAAGCCTCTGACTCTTGGTTTTGGCTTAGATCATGGTCTCATGTCTTACGGTCATGATCTCATGGTTGTGAGATGGAGCCCCACGTTGGGCTCTGCACTGACAGCATGGAGACTGCTTGGGATTCTCTCTCTCTCTTCCTCTTTCTCTGTCTCTCCCCCACATGTGCACATCCTCTCTCTTTTTCTCTCAAAATAAATATTTTTTTAATATTTATTTATTTTTTGAGACAGGGAGAGACAGAGCATGAAGGGGGGAGGGGCAGAGAGAGAGGGAGACACAGAATTGGAAGCAGGCTCCAGGTTCTGAGCCATCAGCCCAGAGCCCACGCAGGGCTCAACTCACGAACCGTAAGATCATGACCTGAGCCGAAGTCAGAAGCTCAACCGACTGAGCCACCCAGGCGCCCCTCAAAATAAATATTTTTTAAAAAACCCTTTAAAAACCCTGCAATAGATGTCTTATATGTTAGCCTGTCACTAAGTTGATGATTATTTCCTAGATAAATTCTTAGCACTGGATTTACTGATGGGTGAAATGATGAAATGATGATGGTGAAATGATGGAAACATTTTTTTTTAATTTTTTTCAACGTTTTTTATTTATTTTTGGGACAGAGAGAGACAGAGCATGAACGGGGGAGGGTCAGAGACAGAGGGAGACACAGAATCGGAAACAGGCTCCAGGCTCTGAGCCATCAGCCCAGAGCCTGACGCGGGGCTCGAACTCACGGACCGCGAGATTGTGACCTGGCTGAAGTCGGACGCTTAACCGACTGCGCCACCCAGGCGCCCCTGATGGAAACATTTTTAATGCTATTTCTGTATTTCCAAACTGCCTTAGATACAATGAAAAATAAGAGACTAGACTTTTTAAATACACAAAAATAAAAAAAGAATTTATATGAGTATAAGCATCATGCCCCATTCCCACTCTGAGTATAGACCTGAGTGTTCCTCTCACACCTATTCTGCAGAGTTCACAAAGTTTTCAGCCATTGACAATTTTTGAAAGGAGTTTAGTAGTTAAAATTTTAAAATCTTTATTTGTGAAATGGGACGTGTGAGGTCCCTGTCTCTTTGAGAGCAGTAGTATTTTATTTTTGGTTACCATAAAATCCTTATTTCCTACAATAGCATCTGGCATGTAGTAGATATTTAACAAAAGTCAGGTAACGATTGAATTCATTTCATTTTCATGTGTTTATAGGATATTTATATTCTCTATTCTGTGATTTTTTTCCCCATGCTCCTGCCCATTGAGATGTCAGCAAAACTTTTCTAATAATAAAGACACCTAATTGATTTTATCTGCAGCTTCTTGTTGCAAACATTGGCAAAGTCATATGTTTGAAACACAGCTAAATATAAAATTAATAAAGTGAAAAGTGAATTTGGCATGGTGTGAATATATAGCTTGAGAGAGTTGGGCTTGACCCAAGGAGAATTCCTGTTGAAATAAGTATTGATTTCAGTAAGTAGAAGACCACCTAAGGTACTTCAAGATTAGGAATGGGTGGGGAGAGAGGGCATAACTTTACATCTGAGAAGTTTATTCTACACACAAAGTTGCAAAAATGTTCCCAAATTACATTCATTCATCTTCAAACGATATAAATCAAGGGTCCACTCTGAGCCACACACTGTGCCAATGCCAGGGCTTTGTCAGGGAGTGAGGAAGGCGAGACAAGGTGCATTACCGTGGAGCCCTCATTCCAGTGTAAATGATCGTTACATTGTTTACAGTCATGAAAAACTGAAGGCAAGCTGAATGTCCACCACTAGTGATAGGTTTCTAAATTATAGTGAAATGCTTTATAAATTTTTACACATACTGACTATAAAATCATAATGTTTTAAAAGAAAAGTAACTTAGAGAACAGTACATATAGTATGACCACAACTGTATTTAAAGAAGGAGTCTTTTGCCTTTCATTTTATAGACTTCAGAGCTGTTTCTTGTACAATGAGCTGAGAATAATTTGAATAATTAGAAAAGTTAGAATAATTTTTAAAACAAAAGTAAGAGATGGAATTCTATATGGTAACCAGAAGCAAAATGTTTCTCCTCTCATGATGGCTGACTTGGGGGGGAGGTGGGAACAGAGATTGTGCCCAATCTCACAAGGCAACAAGCAAATTCAAGTGACTAAAAATACTATGTTACCAAATTCAAACTACTAAATGCCATGGTAGGAGTGGACTATTGTATTGTTTGTTTGTTTGCCTACAAAATTGTCAGTTGTTGAGAACTTTGTTAACTCCACAGAGTAGGTTTGAGATGGGCACTCTCATATACACCTAGTAAGAAAGAATATTGTTCTTTTATTAATTTTAACTCGTTTCCACCATTGATTATTAAAAGTCTAGTCCTTTATTTTTCATGTTCTCCTGAGCAATTTGGCAATATGTGTCCATAGCCTCAAAAGTGTTCCCATCATTTCACTTAGCAAACATAATATTGAGACTCTATCAAGATATAATCATCAATCCAGTCGCAGATGGATGTACAAAAACATTTACTGTAGAATTTTTTTCAATTTGTCTTTCAATCTGCAAGCAAAGCCACCACACTGAAAATAGCCAGCTGACATGTGCCTGAAGTCAGCCATCACAGCCGACTTAAAGTCAGGATCCAATTATTGCATAGTCCGTTTTACTATATGGGTTGTAAATTACTTCCTATTTTCCCATGAAGTTGTCTAGTTCAGGAACTCCCATTTAATAAGTGCCTATAATAAATCCTTTATTTCTAGCATTAGAAAATTAGTCTTTCCCTGTACTCTCTAGTTAAACAATATTTAAAGAATATTATTTTGAAGGGGTGCCAAATGACTGGCCCACATTGCACGTACATCAGTCTCAGCCCATCCCTGGGAAGACAGCTGGTCCTGTGGGAATTGCAGCTGAGACAGTGGCAGGAAATAAGGCCAGGTCAGGATCTCCCAGAGATAGCATGGTTCTGCCATACCTGCTTTGCTCAGCACATTTGCTCTCCTTCTCTCTCCATTAGCTTTTGCTTCCTTTGGCACCTAGTTCAACCTGGCTGCCACTGTCCTTTTGTCAGCCTAACATCTCTCAATATGCTTTTAACTTCTGCCCCATTGCCAGCTCCCTTGGTCTCTCAATCTCCCAACTCCAAATCCTCTCACAGAAGAGGTATCTAATTGGCTCTGCTGAATTTTATAAGTGAATCCCCCAAGTTATTCATGACTTGACCAGTCTAGAGGCACAATCATTGACTCAGGTCTAATTAGTGAGGCCACAGGAAGGACAGAGTTGGAGTAGAAGCAGGGTAGAGAATGGTAGACATGTTTGAGTCATTTGCATAACCTTTGGATAATCTTCCTTAAAGACTGCTTCTGTCAGCACAGGTTGTCAAACTTGGGCAGGCTGGGACAGGACAGAAAGCAGCACTGGCAGCCTGGCTCGGGATATCAACACTGAAATGAGATTAGGAGGACGTCCATACAAGAGGCAGCGATGGTAGCTTGGTGTCAAGTTTCAGAGCTCAAGTGGGCCAAGGAGGCACCACTTGAGGTGCCAATATGGTGCCATATTCCTTCCCAATATGGAGGGAAGAGGTCACCTGTGTGCCCTGGTAGGAAGTACCAGAGCCCAGGCGGGATGAGGAAGACATCCACACAGAGGACTCAGAAAAAAGTGAAGAATAATCACATCCGAGGGGCATTCATCAAATAACTAACGCATACCGAGGATAATGGAAGCCAGGTTCTTGCTGCCGAAGTTACAAACATGAAAAGGAAAAAATTGGAATGAACCATGTGATATTAGATTGGGCGTAGGGTGTCTAGGAACCAATCATTCCTAATATCCATGAATAGATATGGAAATATACATGTGTATGTCTATATATGTATGCATATGTTCCCTAGCTCTATCTAGTGAGAGGATCTGGGAGCACACTTAGCGTCCAGATCTTGGTTTTTATTTTTACTTGTTTTAAAGTTTATTTCTTTATTTTGAGAGAGAGAAAAAAAACCATGAGCTGGGGAGGGGCAGAGAGAGAAGGACGGAGAGAATCTCAAGCAGGCTCCACATGCCAGCACAGAGCACGATGTGGGGCTCAAACTCACAAGCCATGAGATCATGACCTGAACCAAAGTTGTTTGCTCAACCAACTGAGCCATCCAAGTGTCCCAGATCTTGTTTTTTTAAATATCATTCTCCACTAAAAGGAACCAAGTATTCTTGGAGAAATGGTTGATTCCAGGGCAATGGCAGAAATAGTATAAGATGGGCCAACCTGTGCCAGTGATTTTAAAACTGCTCAAAGAGGGGCGCCTGTGTGGCTCAGTCAGTTAAACGTCCGACTTCAGCTCAGGTCATGATCTCTCAGTTCAGGGGTTCAAGTCCCACATTGGGCTCTGTGCTGACAGCTCAGAGCCTGGAGTCTGCTTTGGATTCTCTCTCCCTCTCTCTCTCTGCCCCTCCTCTGCTCGTGCTCTATCTCTCTCTGTCTCTGTCTCTCAAAAATAAATAAACATTAAAAAGAAATTTTTTTAACTGCCCAAAGAATAATAGGCACATGTTCTAGGACATAGAAACTTTTAAAAGGCTCCCACTAGCCAAACCTGGGACCATTGGGACATTTGAATAAATAATGATAAAAATGGGTAATAACCCATAAGATACAATAAAAATCCATGATGATATAAACAAACACATGAAGAAATGGGGAGTGGACAAGGCATTTCCATAGAGTGGAAAGCTACATGATAAATGTGGAAGGAGTGATGAAATTAGAAATAATTAGTAATAGTTGAAAAGAATAGTAATAATTTGGCCAGAAATCATCAATGGATGCCAAAACTAGTGGGTAAAAGATTAATAGAAAACACAGTATCTACATAGTCTTAAAGTACCACCCTACTCAACAACAGAAGAACAGCCTGATTCGAAAAGGAGCAAAGGACTTAAATAGACATTTCTCCAGAGAAGGCATACAAATGACCAACAGGTATATGAAAAGATGTTCAACATCACTAATTATCAGAGAAATGTAGATCCAAACCACAATGAGATATCACCTAACAAATGTTGGGATAGCTAGCCATTGTCAAAAACCAAACCAAAACCAAAACCAAAAAACAGAAGGTAACAGGATGTGGTGAGGATGTAGAGAAATTGGAAACCTGTTGGTGGGAATGTAAAACGGCACAGCCACTATGGAAACTAATATCGAGGTTCTTAAAAAAAAAAATGGAATTACCATATGATCCAGAAAGTCTACTCCTTGGTACATACTCAAAAGAATTGAAAGCACACCTCAAAAAGATATTTGTACTCTCATGTTCATAGAAGCATTATTCAAAATAGCTAAATCATGGAAGCAACCCAAGTGCCCATCAACAGATGTGTGAATAAGCAAAATGTGGTATATACATACAATTCAGCCTTAAAAAGAAAAGTAATTCTGATATATGCTACAACATGGTTGAAACCTGAGGACAGTATGTTAGGTGAAATAAACCAGTCACAAAAAGGCAAATACTATAGAATTGCACTTACATAAGATACTTAGAGTAGTCAAAATCATAGAGACAGAAAGTGGATGGTGGTTGCCAGGGGCTGGGAGAAGGGAACGAGGAGTTACTGTTAATGGACATAGAGTTTCAGTGTTGCAAGATGAAAAGAGCTCTGGAAATGGATGGTGGTAATGATTGCACAAGAGGAATGTACTTAATACCACTGAACTGCACACTTAACAATGGCTAAGATAGTTGTTGTTTTTTAAGTACCATCCTATAAAATATTGGAGTAGGTTGAATGGTGGTCCTCAAAAAGATAGGTCTATGGCCTAACTCCCCAAACCTGTATATGTGATGTTACTTGGAAAAAGGGTCATTGCAACTGTAATTAAGTTAAGGATCTTGACATGAGATCATCCTGGATGACCTGGGTGGGCTCTAAATCCAATGGCAAGTGTCCTTGTAAGAGACAGAAGAGAAGACATAGAAGGAGATAGTGGGGTGAAGATAGAGGCAGAGTTTGGAGCGATATAGCCAAGAGGGATGCTGAAAGCCACTGGAAGCTAGAATCAAGGGAGGATTCTCCCTCCCTCCCCTAGAGTCTTTAGAAAGAGTACAGCCCTACCGACACCTTCATTTCAGACTTCTAGTCTGCAGAACTGTGAAAGAATAAATTTCTGTTGCCTGAAGTCAGCTAGCTTGTAGTAATTTGTTACGGCAGGTCTAGGAAACCAATAAATGACTTTCCACATTTTGATAGTTGCATTGTGGTTATGTCTGAGAATGTCCCTATATGTAGGAAATGCACACTAACATACTCAGGGGTGGTGGGACATTGGATTGGCGATTACCTCAATTATAGCAATTACTCTCAAATGGTTCAGAAAGAGTGGGGGAGGTCATTTGTACTATTCTTGCAACTCTTCTATAAGTTTGGAATTATTTCAAAAGAGAAAAAAAAAATCCCCATCCTAGGGGTCTAGTGACTTGGATGACATATGAGGATGGATTTTGTGGGGCTTTCTCGTGGGTTCCTTGGAGATCCCCTGCAGGAAACATGCTAGTACTTCCTCCAGCTCACTCCTCTCAGCTTCTTCCTCAGCTTCTAGGTTTTGATCAGCCCATCCCCCTTGGCCCAGGCCACCCCACCATCCCCTGGGCAGATGACTCCAGGCCAACTCCCCCTCTACAGGCTCCACATTTGGTGTCTGAGAAACCTGCTGCTTATTGATATATTTGATCCCACAATGCATCCAACTAGTTCCCAAACTCCACTGGACACTTGCAAAGGTGGCTAAATAATCTTAAAGCTCCTTTTGTGGGGCTTATGGTGAAGGGAATGCAACTGTCTCCCTGACCCTCAGTGGATGAGCATATAAGACAGTGACAATTCTCCCTTTTCCAAACACAACTATGTAGGCTGGATATGGGTGATTAGGTAATGCTGGTGGAACTAGCTGGGGCCACCCTTCAACTCTGGGGGCTCTTAAAATCTCTTTTGTTCTCGTCTTGGAAGACGTGCTGATGCTCACGACAGCAGGAGCCACATTTCATGGCCTGTGCAGGAAAGCTCTTGCCAAAATCATCTTGCAAAACCTAGTAACAGATTTTATCTTATCTCTGCAGCATTTTGCACTGTTTCAACACTATACATTCTTCTTTTGTGTTTAGCCAAAACACCCCCTACTGGGTGTCATGTCCTCTGGCTGCCCTGCATGCCTCACCTTAGTTCTCCTCATCCCCCTCAAAGTCTTACTGTTGGTTTCCTTAAGATTCTTTCCATCCTGAGTCCTCTTCTCTTTTGGCTCAACATACTCTTCCTGGGCATTCCCACCCATTCCCATTGCTTCAATTACCACTGGATGGATTGTGGGCTGTCTTAATGCTAACAATGATACCTCAGGTTCTCCAAAGCCTGGAGGAGGAAGATGGGTTTATCTTGAGACCCCGATTCAACCCAAGCAAAAACAGAGGTTAGACCCTGAGGGGCCCAGCTAAGGAAATATTTTTAGGAAAGGCTGGATAGAAGGGGCAGGATCCAGGATGAGTTCCCTGCCTCAAAGCCATCAGGGCGTGGTGAACCCCAAGTTGGGGCTCGCTCAGTAGAAGATGTGGCACATTTGCCTGGGGTCACTCTGAAAGTCTGAAGGCAGGCAGAAATGAAGCTTTTCAATCCTGCACACTTTCTTCTGAGCTCTCAGTTCAGGCAGTTTAAAATCTGCCTTTGAAATGGAAATACTGTAATTTCAAAATCTCAGCAGGGCAGTTGGGGATGGAGGGTGTGGAGTGGATGAACAAAAGCACTGAGGCCTGCTTTTGACCTCTTCTTCTCAGCTAACAAGCTCCAGCGCACAGCTTAGCTGCCAGCCCTCTGGCTCTTGCTGTTTCTACAGTGGCTAAGTCCCAGCGTTTCTGGGACAGAGCTAATTGCAAACAGTATGTCCCATTCATCACCAAGTCTGCACTCTTACTTGTCAGACTCCATGTCCCATATTTTGCTTCAGAAAATATGATCACCAGAGCTCTGTTTCCTTGTGGTCTAAAACTTCCCAGGAGAGAAATCAAGACGACATGTATCTATTCTGCTGGGATGACTCCATTCTCCCCACGTAAACAAAACCTAACCTTGAGCAGAAGCACCCAGCCTTCTCCACCCTAACTTTCATGACCGCTTCATGCAAATTAGTACATTTATTTTCTTGCTCATTTGATTCAATTAAGCTCATACTCTGGCATATTTTTTAACTGCGAGTTGAACAAGTGAATCTCATAGGCTGCAATCAGAAAACAACTTTATTCTTTCCCTCGGACCCATTCTGTGGGTTAGCTCATCCCTGAACCTGCATGTGATCGTGGGTGGACAGACACACTCTAGGATAATAAAAGATCCTCTGGCTGCTTCCAGTCTCAAAAAAAGTCTCACTTCGGTAGTTAAAATGTCTGGCCACAAGTAATTTAACTGAAGCTTCTCTCCCCTCATCAAGCTCCCGGGTAGGAAAGAGAAATGGGATCAGCTCTTCCTCCCATTCCCTATCTCCTCCCTGCTTACCAGGCCCCCTCTGGCCCCTCTTGTTTAAAAGAAAATAGGGCACATGGGGATGAAGGGAGGTTCAGGATAGGTAAGGTCTTACTTGACTGGCACCTGGCGAATATACCACTAAACTTTGGCCACAGCAAATGTTCAAAGTTCATGCTTTCTGACCTGGGAGGATGACCAAGTCTGACTCTTGCATTGGATGTTTTTGTGGGTCCTTTGGAAGCCCTTGCTGGAACACTGTTAGCTCTCCTTGTGATCTGAGCAGAAGTTGCCTATGTGATTTATTTCCCTCAGGCCCTGGGAACACAGTGGGAATACAAGAGGATACATGCACCACTTGGGGCTGTCCTTTGGGACAGGATTGGAAATGACTCTGGGGAAGAAGGGACAGGCCCCAGGACAAAGCCCATAGGGTGGTGAGGAGAGTGTGGGCTGGATGTCAGGCATCCTACAGGGAGTTCCCTTGTGTATGACAATCTGCACCAGCTCCATGGTGGCCTTGCCCATAATAACCAGAGCCTCTGGGGTGGCTCCCCAGTCCTTGGTGCCCCCTCAAACTCCCAGGGACAAGGTCTCCATGAGGCACCCTTAGAGTTCCTCTCACGAGGATGGACATGAGGGGAAGGCCCACCTTCCTTCTTGGAAGATGGCTGAGACATTGCTCATTTCCTCTTCCTACTCCATTCCCTCTGTCCTCTTCGCCTTCAGCCCTTCTTTCCCTCAGGATGGTTAGTATACATGTTGCAACCACATTGTTGTTCTGGGTTTTTGGTTCTCTTGCTTATCTGTGTTACCACAAGCTGGGTAAGGACACAGGCAATCTGGAACCTCCCCTCAGAAGATGGAAGCATTGGCCAGTTACTATGTTCTAGGCCTTTGAACCTCAGTTAAAACTAGAGCAGGAGAAGTCAATTTTTAACATCCTGTTACATGTGATTTATTCCATCTTGTCCAGAGCCTCAGAGAACCTTTCTAAAAAATAAAAATCTGGGTTTTTAGAGAGGCACTGCCCTTTTCAGCTTTCTGAAACTTCAAAATATATTTTACATAGGACAGAATGCAGAGATTTCCTCACACAAGCAAAGGAGTGATATATGGGAAAATGTTTAAGAACAGCTGTGTGAATAGAAAACAGACTTTAACAAATGCACCAAGGTTGTTTTGGAATAGTGAGAACCTAGGAGATTTTCCTCACTTCTATTCTCTTTTTTCTACTCTTTGACTAGTTTCAACTTTCCTTTAGTGAGCCTAGACTGGTTCACAAAATCCTTTATCTGCAATTCCAAAACCCAACAAGCTATGGGTGAGGAAAGCTCTGAATACTAAGGATTTCCCCCCATAATTAATTCTCTGTACTTAATTTAACTTGAACTGAAGGGAAGCCTTAAAGCCTTTATCTCAGTGTGAACTTTCAAATATTTTACTGAAGAAATTATAATGTGTTTGCTTGCAGCATGCCTCCCCAGACCCTACTGGAAGTGTTATGTAATATACAGTATAAGCCCCATACCACCTCCTAAAATCCAAAAATAATTCTGAATTTCTAGGGCACCTGGGTGGCTCAGTTGGTTGAGTGCCCAACTTTGGCTCAGGTCATGATCTCACAGTTCATGGATTTGAGCCCTGAATTGGGCTCTGCACTGATGGTGTGGAGCCTGTCTGGGATTCTCTCTTTATTTTATCTCAAAATAAATAAACTTAAAAAAAATCTGAATTCCATAACACATCAGGCCCTATTGGTTTTGGACAAGTGCTTAAAGCCTATATTTCTAAAGAGGAGAAAATGTAATAAAGTGTTATTATTTTTCTTGTTCTACTAGCTTCTCATTATAACTAACTCATCCCCACCTCTAGTCCTTGTACAAGCTATTCCCTCACCTTCCTGGCCCTTCTGTACCTTCTTTCATCAGAGCAGAGTTCACAACCTACCTCCTAGAGGTAAAATTTGAAGTTTCCTGGTTAGTCTAATATCTTTTTTTTCACCTGAATATCGAGTTTAGATTTGGGACCAAGCCATACTAGCTTGGGCTTTAAAGAGACACAATGACTCATAATTTAATGACAGCTCACCCAACTATTGTCATAAGACTTTAGCCCCTTCCAAAGACCTCCCCTCCCCATTTCTTCTGGGAATTCCTAGATCAGGTTTAAGGAGCTTATGTCATCATGAATCTCCTCCTCCCACCATAAGTATGGTTTATTGATAAAGACCCTCTTTCCTACTGAACCCTTCAGCATAGCCCTCTACCCCAGCATACAGACTAGAAGACTCTGGGGAGGGAGTGGACTCAAATCTGCAGGTTCTCTGTAGACTTGGGTTTTTTTTTTTTTTTTTTTAAGATTTTACTATGTTTAAGTAATCTCTACACCCCATGTGGGGATCAAGCTTACAACCCCAAGATCAAGAGTTGAATGCTCTACCAACTGAGATAGCCAGGTGCCTCATCTCTCCATATTTGAATTTGAGAACTACTGGTTTAAAGGTTTGCACATCAATGGCAACTCACAAAATTTGAGAGATAAAATATGGTTATAATGATGCAGTCTTCAGCTGAGAAACTGACAGTTCCCATTGGTAGTTATGTTACCCTGTACCTAATGCATAGCTTTCATAATAAAGGTTAACAATTTTTCAACAGTCTTTGTCCAATCTTGATCCTTGTCTAATAATTCAGTATTTTTCTTCACCATTTAAAAATATTTTTTAATTTAATTATTATTTTTTTAAATACTTATTTAACTTTTTTTAGAGAGAGAAAGCGTGCATGAGCAGGGGAGGGGCAGAGAGAGAGGGGGACAGAGGATCTGAAGCAGGCTCTGTGCTGACAGCACAAAGCCCAATATAGGACTTGAACTCACAAACCATGAGATCATGACCTGAGCCAAAGTCATTCACTTAACCGACTGAGCCATCCAGGAGCTCCTAAAAATGTCTTTTTAAGCCATGCATCTATCTGGTGAATTTTTCAGGAAGTTTTCTGCCATGTCTGGCTGCTTCTCTCCCTCTCTCCTTTCTTCCCCTTTCCCTTTTTCTCTTCTCTCACCCTCCTCCCTGGAACAAACAAACAAACAAAGTACCACCACCAACAACAAAATCTCTCCATTTCTCCTGCAAAACAATTCAGAATCTTTTTTGTACTTTGAGCACAGTCTAAGACATAATTAAAGACAGAAAATGGGATATACTTAAGTTCCCTTAGTAAGACAAAAATTACTGCTACAGGAATTCAGACTGGGGGTTCACATGGTCTCTTGCTTCTTCATCCCTGTTGCTACCTGGAAAGATACATAAAATGCCACAGTCAATATCTTTTTTAATATCAAGAAGGGTATAGTGGGCTGATATGTCAACCTGGAACCTGTGAATATGACCTTACTTGGAAAAAAGGTTTTAACAGACATAATAAAGGTAAGGATCTCAAGATGAGATCATCCCAGGTTATATGGGTGGGCCTAAATCCAGTGGCAAGTATCCTAATAAGAAGAGTACAACACACACAAAATTGGAGAAGGCCATGTGAAGATGGAGGCAGAGAATGGAATGATGCCTCTGTAAGCCAAGGAATGCCAAAGATTGGGAGCAGACATTAAAAGCTTACATGACAGGGGCGCCTGGGTGGCGCAGTCAGTTAAGCATCCGACTTCAGCCAGGTCACGGTCTCGCAGTCCGTGAGTTCGAGCCCCACGTCGGGCTCTGGGCTGATGGCTCAGAGCCTGGAGCCTGTTTCCGATTCTGTGTCTCCCTCTCTCTCTGCCCCTCCCCCGTTCATGTTCTGTCTCTCTCTGTCCCGAAAATAAATAAACATTGAAAAAAAAAATAAAATAAAAAAAAAAGCTTACATGACATTACATTAAAAGCAGACAAGGAAGGATTCTCCACTTGAGCTTTTAGAGGGAATGTGTTCCTGCTGATACCTTGGTTTTGGACTTCTAGTCTCCAGAACTGTGACAGAATAAATTTTTGTTGCCTCAAGCCACCAAGTTTGTGGTAATTTGTTGTTATGGCAGGCCTGGGAAACTAACACAAAGGGACAGGTAGTGACTAGCCCTCTCTACTTATGGGTAGCCTCATCTGTCAGCTTAGAAGTGAAAATAATTTTGCTATTCATAAATTTTGCCTATTTAGGGTCTTAATGGTCAAGCAGAGAATCTTCACCAACTCAGGATGGCTGATTTCTACACGTGGCTCCCCAAAAATATTCAGATAAAGAACAGTGGCTTCTTCCTGAGTGATATATAGGATTGTTGAATCACTGTATTGTACACTTGAAACTACTATAACTGTATGTTAACTAGGCTGGGATTAAGATTTAAAAAAAAAAAAAAAGAACAGTGCTTCTGTTGAGGAAATGTCAGCTACTGCTTGAAATTGTTGGCCACTAGAGTCAAATTTGAATCCTGATTTGGCTCCTGGTTCTCTGACTCATTAACCATGCAGCTTTAGGCAATTATTTAGCCTTGAGACCAGCACATAAGAGCTACATAAATATTAGCTCCTATTTAACTCCAACTTTTGTGTTTATTTTGTTTGTCTGCTCGTCTGTTTGTTTATTTTTTTCAATGGCTAGAGATGGCTACCCCAGTCCCAAACTTACACGACTTTTTAGTTCAAAATCCAACAGCAGCTAATTAAAACCCTTGCACTGCTTATTTCAATTTCTTGAGAGAGAGACTACAATGTATGTTCAAGTGATTGTGTACATTAACTATTACTGGCCTGACCTCCCATGGCTGGGAAGGCAAAATCTTTTTTTTTTTTTTTATAAATTTAGGAATGTTGTTTCCTTTTTTTAAATATGTAAATGTTTATTTATTTGTGTGTGTGTGTGTGTGTGTGTGTGTGTGTGTGTGAGAGAGAGAGAGAGAGAGAGAGAGAGAGAGAGAGAAGGAGGGAGCAGGGGAGGAGCAGAGAGAGAGGCAGACAGGGAATCCCAAGCAGGCTCCTCACTGTCAGTACAGAGCCCGATGCGGGGCTCAAACTCATGAACCATGAGATCATGACCTGAGCCAAAATCAAGAGTCTGATGCTTAACCTACTGAACCACACAGGTGCCCCTGGAAAGGCAAAATCTTTTTGAAGGTGATGTGTCTAGGAAGGCAATGGTGAGCATTTCTAGAATACTGAAGCCTTTTAAATTGTATATATTCGAACCTATTTATATATTCCTTCATAATGTATGCCTTTGATTTCATGCTTTAAAAAGTAGCTCTTGGGGCACCTGGGTGGCTCAGTCAGTTGAGTGGCTGACTCTTGATTTCAGCTCAGGTCATGAACTCAGGGTCATGGGATCAAGCCCTGAATTAGGCTCTGCACTGGTTGTGGAGCCTGCTTAAGATTTTCTGTCTCTCTCCCTCTGCCCCATCCCCTTCTAAACAAACAAACAAACAAACAAACAAACAAAAAACAGTAGCTTTTACCTTGAGATCATACATTGACCCATATTTTTTTATTTTACTTTCCATGTATACTCTCTAATATAATTTAAATTATTTTCTCCCAAGGGCACTTTTCTTTTCACCAAGTAGCTAGCTACTTGTCCCAACATAGTCTTCTGAGTAGCTCCTACTTTTCTCACTAATTTGAAACATGAATACTAATAACAATAGCATTTACTAAATGCTTTCTATGTGCCAGAGTTTTTGCTAGGCATATTACATGGATTATTTCAGCTTAGCAGTATTATTATCCACATATGACAGCTAAGAAATGGCATACTTGGGATTCACACCCAGGTCATTTGACTGTCAAACTCATACTTTCAACCACTATGCTACTCATAGAAATAATTTGGGTCTATTTTTAGCTTAAATAATAGGAAACATTTTTGACATAACTGGAAGTCCAGATTTAGGATGGGCTTCACAGTTGACTTGGCTCAAGTTCAATGTCCCCATGATTCTCCTGGCTCTGCTTCCTTCCATGTGTGACTTCATCCCTAGGCTGATAGTAAGATAGCTGTAGCAATTCTAGCCCCCATATCCAAGCACAAAAATGTCCAGTAGAAGAGAAACAAAATGCTACTTTAAGAAACTCTCCCAGAATAAGAAAGGATTTTCTCAGACCCTCCAACAAAATTCTCCTCAAGTCACATTGGCCGAAATTGGCCAAATGCCCATTTCTGCATCAATTATGGGCCAGAAGATTGGATTAAATCAATTATATAAGCCCACCCCTAGAGTCAGAAACAGTATAAACTTTCTTTTGGAACATGGGCATCATAAAAGTAAGAAGTACTATCAGTAAGGATTAGGTTCAGCTCTCTAATTCAGAAAACTTAAAATAGCAGTAGATTAAATAAGTAAAAGGTAAATCAAGTCTGGAGGTAGGCATTAATCTGGAGGTAGGGATAGGATGGAGGCTCCATGGTCACCCAGTTTCCCTCTTCTCTCAATGCTCTGCTGTTCTCAACATGTGGCTTCCACTTCATGGTTCTAGATAGTTCTGGAGCCACAGCCATCATACCCACCTTCAGGCACCAAGAAGGAAGAAGGAATGGAAGGAAGAGACTGATTTCTGTCTTTAAGGACATATCCCAGAAATCACATGATACATTTCTGTTTACAACCCACTGGACAACACTTAGTCATCTGGCAACATCTGGCTGAAAAAAGCTGAGAAATGTGGACTTTATCCCAGATAACTATTTGCCCAGATACACATCACAGATTACACTACTAAAGAAGAAGAGCAAAAGATACAGAGAGAATGCCAGTAGTCTCTAGAACAGGTGGAAACATGAACTCAACTGGGGTTCTGTTACGGAGGAAGAAGGGGGAACTAAATAAATTCTGGTTACACAACCAACAATGTGTCCTGTAGCCCTGATGGAGTCATTGATCTAGTCCTAGACTAGTCAACAACATAGTGGTATCAAATACTCTGGATGGACATCTTGTGCCACACACCCATTCCTGGAACTTGGCTGTAGAGTCATTCCAAGCCAAAACTCATGATTGAGAATAGAGTTGGAGTGGTTCCCTAAAAATATTTGTTTGTATTTTTTTTAAGAGTTAATACACTACGAATTGAAGTTTGGGATGCCTGGATGGCTCAGTCAGTTAAGCCTCTGACTCTTGATTTCAGCTCAGGTCATGATCAAGTCATGAGATAAATAAATAAATAAATAAATAAATAAATAAATAAATAAATAAAATTGCACCTTAAAAAATAAGAATTGAAGATATTTGTATTGAAGATATTAAGCTTTTGTCTGTCTACTATGTTCTAAATTGTTTTCTAGTTTATCATTTACCCTTAACCTTTATAGTTATATTATTAGTTATTGCTTTCACATACAGAAATTTTACATTTTATATTATTAAATATTCTTTACCTTTACATTTTTTTTTTTACTTTTCTGTTAGAATGATCTTTCATAACCAAGGATCTGATAAATGCTCACCTATATTATTCTTTCCTGATTAAATTATTTTTTATCAGTCAGAAGATGCATTCTGCTACACATTTAACAAAAACTCCACTTACAATCACTTAACACTAAATAGGGGTTCCTTTTTCTCAGGTCATAACTTCAGGGTTGGTTTGGTGGACTCATTAGATCTTCAAGAATCCAATCTCATTCCATGTTTCTGTTCTATAATCCTTAATATGTAGCTTTTCCTCAAGTTCACAAACAACCACTGCATTTCTAGGCATCACATCTGAAGTACATTTAGAATGAAAGAAGAAGGGCAAAATGTAAAAACTGCATGCTACCGGAATCCACAGATTTTGTCAGGAAATCAATCTTTCCTGGAGACCCCATCTGTTAGATTTCTCATTGGCCAGAACTAGGTCACATGGACACACAAAAGAGCAAGGGAATCTTGAGGAAGTAAATATTTTTATCTGAACACATTGCTGTCCTGAAAAAATCAAACTTGATTATTAAGGGAGGGAATGGATATTGGGTAGACAACGTCTGCCATACTTTTCCAACTAGAATTTTTTTGATATATGATATAAAACAAGGAGCTAACAATTTTTTCCAATGAGTTAACCAACCTCCCCAGCATCTTTATTGAATGAACCATTCTTTATTCATTTATTTGGCAAGCAACTTCATTTGAGAACTTATAGAGGTTCCAATTCCAGTAATGGCAGAGAGGTACCTAATATATCGGCCTGCCCCAGATCAAACTTTGGACAAAATATAGAAAACAACCACTGAAAGCACTGGAGAGAAAAAACAAAAGCTGACAGAAACTGGAGAGTTGTTGACACTTGAAAGGAGGAATTGACACTACATGAGTTTCCCAATATTATAGCTTATGCCTAAAGGCAGGCCACAATCAATGTTGTATCTGGAATAGACCTCTGCCATCTTACTACCTTGAGGAACTAGAAAGAAGAGTTTAGGATTTCTGTAGCAGAAAGTGGAGGGGGGCATCCTGGAAAGGAAAGAGCCACAGTGGAAGAGTGCCACATTCTGTATGTAAACTCTTTCAAAATCTGTTTGTCCCCTGAATTACTCATGGGCAGTGCAGTTACCAAGAAGCCCAATTAAGATTAAATAATTCAACAGAGATTTTAGCTGGAATCTACTGCAAGAGACACTAGATTTCAGGCAAGTTAAATGCCCACCTAAAAAAAAACAAAACCAAAACTCAATACTCTTTTGAGGAATATGACAGAATCCAGAGATTCTACAATGTATCATTCACAATGTCAAGAATACATTGCAAAATTACTCCACATACAAGAATAGAAAATATGACTGATACTCAGGAGGAAAGGCAGTCAGTGGAGATCAACCCTTAAATTATTCCTATTGTAGAATTAGCAGACAGGAATATCAAAGTAGCTGTTATAACTCTTTGTTCAGCAAAGAATCTAAGGTCTCAGGCCACTTCTAATCCCTCCTCCTGGACAGGGTATAATGAATAGATCACCCTATGAGGCATATGTCCACATGTCCTCCCAACAACCGCACTGAGAATTAACCAGGATGATGAAAGTAAGAATAATAGTTTTAAGAAGAAAAGGAAAGGCAGGGTTTTTCATTTCCCTCGTATAGAAAGTAAATCAATGATTGGTTGTTGTATTGGCAGAGAGTTCTTGCTAAACCCTTGGATCTCAGCTCTCTTGAGTCAGAGGTAGCATCTGTGGGATTACCTGGCTGTTTTGTAGTCCCACTTATTTACCATCCTTATTAAAATCGAACCAATCTCTCCTCAGTGAAGGCTTTCCTGCAGCCCATCCCATCCCCCACCCAGACTCTTCAAGGGGAGTTTCTTTGAAACCTTAAAGATCTTTTTTTTTTTTCTTTCAGAAATTCAACACAGCATGATAATCTCTATAGGGAGTAGAGAGAAACTATGCCTCAAAGGGTAAAAGGACTCCACAGGGGTTACAAATCCTACTACAGATGCAACAAAGATCATCTCAGAAGAAGCTAAAATGGGTCACCTTCTTAACCCATTTCCTTATTATTTAGGGAAAATGGCTAGTCCACTTATTGCGCCCTATTCTGCAAGCAAGTTTGCCCTGGATGGGTTTTTCTCCTCCATCAGGATGGAACATTCAGTGGCCAAGATTAATGTATCGATCACTCTCTGTATCCTCGGCCTCATAAACACAGGTAAGTTGAAGAGAGTAGATTAAACAGCTTGCAGATGATTTTCTGCCGTTTCCATTGTGGGTAAAAAAGGTGCTGAACTCCTTGACTCCTGTGTAATGCACAAAAAACCAGTGAGAGCAGTGGTTCTCCATGCAATGAAGCACTTCTATCACTAGTGGAGCCTCTGACTATTCTTTGACTCTTCTTTCCATTCTGACCACCAAGTGTGCCAAGTGACAACAGACTCATCACCTGATCCTATTCTGAACACTTTTTTTCCTCAGGGACACTCAACGGCCATTACTTTCCCATTTGAGGCTTATTGAATACAAGTTTGTTAGTCTTAATAATATTACTAGTAATAAGACATATCAACATCATGAATCTTTTTTTATTAATTTTTTTAATGTTTATTTAATTTTTAGAAAGAGAGTACAAGCAGGGGAGGGGCAGAGAGAGGGAGACAGATGACCTGAAGCAGGATCTGTGCTGACAGCAGCAAGTCCAATGCAGGGCTCAAACTCATGAACCATGAGACCATGAACTGAGCCGAACTCAGACACTCAATTGACTGAGCCACCAACCTTTTTTTTTTTTTTAATAAGTAATCTCTACATCCAGTGTGGGGCTCAAACTTAACAACCTCGAGATCAAGAGTCTCATGCTCTATTGACTAAGCCAGACAGGCGCCCCTCATGAACCCTTTGATGTGATGCACTGGGAAAGACACAGCATCATTTTTGTGATATACTTGTCAGAAATGTATAACCTGACTCCAATCATCATAGAAAAATGGACAGAGTCACTGGCCATCTCAGTCAGTAGAGCATGTGACTCTTAATCTGGGAGTTGTAAATTTGAGCCCCATGTTGGGTGTAGAGATTACTTAAAAATAAAATCTTTTCTTTTTTTTTTTAATTTTTTTTTAACGTTTATTTATTTTTGAGACAGAGAGAGACAGAGCATGAATGGGGGAGGGTCAGAAAGAGGGAGACACAGAATCTGAAACAGGCTCCAGGCTCTGAGCTGTCAGCACAGAGCCCAACGCGGGGCTCGAACTCACGGACCGCAAGATCATGACCCGAGCCGAAGTCGGCCACTTAACCGACTGAGCCACCCAGGCACCCCTAAAATCTTTCCTTTAAAAAAAGAGATAAAAATAGACAAACCCAAATTGAGGGACATTCTATAAAACAATTGATCAATATTCTTCAAAAGTATCAAGGCCATGAGGGACAAAGAAAGAATGAAGAACTGTCAGTTTGGAGAGAAAATAAGAAGAAATTACTACTAAGTGTAATCCTAGCCAAGATCCTGGAACATAAAAAGGGTATTAGTGAAAAAAATAAGGTCTATATTTTAGTTAGTAAAATTGTCCCAATTATATTGTACCTTGACAATTATACAGAGGTTATGTGTAATGTTATAGTTAGGAGAAGGAGAGTGAAGGATATAAGGGAATACTCTGCACAATTTTTACAATTTGTCTGTAATCCAAATGTAAATTTATCTAAAATAGGTTCAATACAAAAACCTTATTTAAAGAGTAATTGAGGGGCACTTGGGCAGTTCAGTCAGTTAAGCACCTGAATCTTGATTTCGGCTCGGGTCATAATCTCATGGTTCGTGGGTTTGAGCCCCATGTGGGACTCCACAGGGACAGCATGGAACCTGCTTGGAATTCTCTCCTCCCTCTCTCTCTGCCCCTCCTCTGCTCACAATCTCTCTCCCTCTCTTTCTCCCTCAAAATAAATAAACTTAAAAAAAAAAAGAGTAATTGAGTAAATTGAGTAGTTGTAGAGCAAGAGAGATTAAGACACACAGGGAAACAAAGATAGAAAGAGAGAAAGAAACTGTGCAGGAAGGGTATAAAAATTTAGAGAAGATAAGGTAACTTTCCTTCCAAATAAAACTGGCTACTGTGGACAGAAAGCAAAGGCCTGGATTCTTGTCCATCTCTTCCTCTTACAAGTTAGTAAAGCGTTATCATACAGCACTCTGCTTTGCCCACTGACACTTTCCATTAGCTACTGGGTCTTGATATAACTTCTATCCTCATTCTACTGCCCTTTATTACTCCCTCACCTCAACCAAAACACCCAAGAGAGAGGCATGATTTAAATCTCTCAATTAATCACCTCTAACAGCACTCCCCACAAATCTTCATCTAGGAAGACAGAGCCCACATTAACTCTAAGCCTCTCTTTGCCCAGCAGGCCCTACATATACCCGGTCTTCTGATAGGGCCCACAGGGTCTTGTAGAGCAAACCCTGGCAAACAGTCCCTAACAGCAAAGCTGTGGCTATCTGCAGAATTTCCATCATGTAGACTCTACTAGTCTTGGACAACCCCACTCTTCTATTGTCATTCTTCAGACACAGCCATGAATGCCATTTCTGGAATAGTCAACATGGAGGCATCTCCAAAGGAAGAATGTGCCCTGGAGATCATCAAAGGGGGAGCTCTGCGCCAAGAGGAAGTGTACTATGACAACTCAGTCTGGACAGCTCTCCTGCTGGGAAATCCAGGGAGGAAGATTCTGGAACTCTTCTCCTTAAGAAGTTATAGTTTGGACAAGTTTATAATCAACTAAGCGCTTCCTTAAGGTGGATCATGGTAAGAGAGCTTGGGACTGTTCTTCCTGACATTTATCTGAGCTCCATCCATGAAGGCATCTCCCTGGAGACATAAGTGAGGGTTCCAGAGAGTTGGAAACATCACATGTCATGGCTTGAAGGAGTTCCTCTAACACTTGCACAGTGGAAATGTAATTATAATGAATGTCATGAGCCACTGCAACCTGCAGTCATGAAATTGATAACCGTAGGTATAATTAAAAGGTAGTTCTATCAAGTTTACCTCATATGTAATATTATGATAATTAAAACATTAATTATAATAAAGGTCATATCTACTATATAAATTCATAATTTGTAGCTATAGGTTCATTCGGTGTGGTTCCTTCAAAACCTATACAAGTGAAATTTTTCAGTGTTCATATCTTATCTTGTGGCCTGAACATTTTCTCTGTCCTTGAGTTGAAGAAATCACCCTACTCTTCATTTAAAGGACATCACATCCATACCATATTGTATATTTCAGATATTCTTTATATTATTTTATATTGTTCCTCTGGGAAGGAGGAAACCAGGGTGGGTATAAATCACTAGGGCAAACCCATGGAAGCGGAAGTCCCTGGCAACTTGAGACACAGAACCAACATACTTTAGTGCTCTCAGACTGCATCAAGTGTCTACACTTTACATGTGAACTTTCAACTGTGTACTATAAGTCTGGAGGGAAAGAAGTGGAGTTTGATCCTGCCACTCATTTAATCATTTATTAAGTCAACAGATATTTACCAAACATTTGCCAGGCATCACCTAACTACAACCAAATAGGAAACAGAAATCAGCTATATTAACAATTCAGCAAAGCCTTTTATTGGTTAGGTCTCCAACAGGTAAGAGATAGCAAATTAGATAATTTTAGTAGACTTTATTTTTTAAAGTAAGCTTCACGCCCAGCACAGACCCCAATATGGGGTTTGAACTCATGACTCTGAGATCAAGACCTGAGCTGAGACCAAGAATAAGATGTTTAACTGGCTAAGCCACCCAGACACCCCTAATTTTAGTAGACTTTAATAAAAAAGAGATTATTGACAAAAGTGTGGACAAGGTTATAGGGCAATCACAAGGGATCAAGTAAGTAGGATCTCAGGGCTAGTCCCACCTTAAGGATAAGAAGAGAGAACCATTATAGAGAACCCAGAGAGAGAAACTGTTTGGAGAGCATCACAGAACAGGAGCTATGACATTCAGTTAAGGGATGCCACCAGCACACCCAGGACCATACAGGAAGGATCTGGAGGGACAAACACCCTCGCTTCACTCTCTTCCCTCCCTCTGATTTCTTGTTAATATTTTCTATTAGCTAAACAGAGGGGTAAGGGAGCAGCAGATGATATAACCTCACAGCTTTACTCATGCACAGAGCAGGGCAGGAAAGGATGGAGAATGTCCTAGGGTGACAGATGGGATATATCAACATCCCCAAATGTAGGGCTTCCATGATAAGTGATGCTAGGACACAAGACTTGGAAGCACAGGGAAAATTTCCCTTTCTCATCTCTTCATCTAAATGACCAGGCAGCATAACAGACTAGAACCCATTAAGCCTGCCGGCCACATGAACAAGGAGCTAGATCTGAGGGTGAATATGGCTGGGCTTTTCTTAGAAAGAGATTCTTCCCAGACTATGCTCAGTGTAAGGGAGCAGGAAAGACTTGACTGCAACAGTGTGCAAGAAAATAGATCCGAAATGTGAAGACAGATTTCTGACCATACAGCAGCATACACATGCACACATGCACACCTGTCCAGGTGTACAGGTGTCCACACACACGTGCCAGTCCCTGAGTCAGGTGCGTCTGTAGGTGACACAAATGGGGCAAGGAACCAGGTTTGTGACAGAATGAGGGCGAGAGGATGATTAGGAAGGGAAGAGGTGAATGCCGAGACAGGAGCATGATCAAATGGTAAATGTACAGCCAGAGTCAGCTTAAAATTAGTTTTGCCTTCAGCCTAAACTTTTAAGATTCTCCTTAGGCCCAAAGACACATTAAGACTTCAGCCTATGTTTCATATAAATCAGCTGCTCTCTGATTCTGCTGATTTATGGCCTGGGGAAAACAAGAAGCTATGTAACAATATTTATGTAACTAATAAACTAAACCTTTGGTCTTTCCAAGGGTGTGTTGGTAAATGTTTAACTGGCAGTCCAGGAAAAGAGAGAGAGAGAAAAAGAAAGAAAGCCCTGATTCAAAACATTTGCCTGCTTCCCCCCGCCTTTTTTTTTTTTTGCCTGCTTCCTTGATGTAAACATTCTCAGCATAGTCGATTTTTTTAAGCCACCAGGTCATCTCACTGAATGTGTAACAGAACAGGAACACACCGTGGGCTCTCTCAAACCTGCACAGCCTCCTCCAGCAACCACCCTGACTTTCACATTCCACATTCTGACAGAATTAGTTATTCTTAAAGGCCCAGCTCAATGCCTCTCTCCTCCTCCAAGGACTTGAAAGTAACAGAACAGTTTGTTTCTACCATTGTTGGAGAGGGTGGGGGATCAAGAGCTCCCAAAGACAAGGGATGCTCATATTCTGGAACTCAAGTTCATGTTGACTTTGCATGAAGTCAACAGCCTTAATTGTGTGCGAGTCCCAAAGATGACCTTCATGTCCGCTAGCATTGAATTCCCCTGGAAGTAACAGAAAAACCCACTGACAGTGGCTCCATCAAGTAGAAATTACTTTTCCACCAGTTACCAAAAATCTAGGAGGGGCAGACCAGGGTTTCTGGGAGTTGGATTCCTTCTGTCTTTCCTCCACTCAGCTAACCACCCTCCTCCTTGTGACTGTGGGGGCACAAGACACCTGCTCTACCTCAGCTCTGTGCTGGGTTTCAGGAAAGGAAAAGGTGAAGGACAGCAGATGCAGACCAGCGGTATCTGAGCCCTGATACAGAGCAAACTGGGAAGCCCCATCCAGGACTTCAGCTCCCATCCTGTGGGCCAGAGTCATGTCATGTGATCACCTCTCCCTTCAAGAGAGGCTGAGAAATGGAGCTTTCAGCTGAGTGCATTTTCACCCCAAACAAAACTGGGGTTCTGTTAGGCACCAAGAAGTGTTTATCACAAACATAAATCACAACAGAAACAAAGAAACCTAGAGTCAGAGAAGAAGGACATACATAGTTCCTAAGATGCCAGGTTCCTAACCATGGTGACAGGATCCAGTCCCACTGACCACCTGCAAGGTCTCATTAGTTCCAGCTCCCTCCATGCTGAAAAACATCCCAGGCTCTTCCCTCTCCAAACTTCACTTTGAAAAACTATGATCCCCTCTCCTTAGTAAAGAGTATAATGAAAGACCCTAGAAAAGAAGTAGCAGGGAGCCCTGAGGTGACCCCAGAGGCAATGACTCACATTGTTCCTGGAGAGTCCCCTCTCAGGGACAATTAATTTCCACCTCGCCACCATGTCCGTCCACATAGGCTGGGCCTTTCTTCTTGGCTGGACTGCTCTGGGCCAGCATCTCAGACCACCCCCAGAGTCTTCTTTCTAAGAAGATTCTCCAGAGCAGCGGTCGCCAAAACTTTTGATCACATACTTTGTTATTAAAAAAATGATTAGGCATGTATATTTCTAACAGATATACAGTGACTATTACATAATATATGCATGTAGTATTTACTAACATAAAACATATACAAAAACAGAAATCTTCAAAAGATAAGATAAAACATAAATAGAAATTTGAACATCTCCCCATATCCAGCGGTTCCTCTGACATGCTGGAGACCATGGCTCTAAAGCTGTGTTAGAGAAAGAAGTCAGCATATGTTATGCTTCTAGCCAGCCCTTGGTTAGAGCATCAGCAGGCACCTGTGGCTCCTGGCGAGCCCCATTCCCCTCTCAGGGGACCACATGTAGGGTAGAATCTATCCCTCCCACCAGCTCACACTGCCTGCTGTCCAGGGAATTTGTCAAGGACCCTCATTCTTATCCATTAGTGCCCTGCCTAGAGCACTGGGCAACATATGCTAATCAAGTCCCAGAATCATCCCTTAATTTCTCCAGGGAAATATTCAAACCAAAGTAATTTGCAGTATGAAGGGAATAGAAAAACATATTTGCCACCTTGATACAGTGCTCATGATGTCTCACGATGTCTCTAGCAACTCTGCTTTGTTGTCAACATCTCAGCACCCCTAGATCTCCATCCCACCCCCCAGGCAGTCACCAGTTCATGGAGACCACTCAGGAAAATCAGGATATCCCTTACATGCTAGATCCTCCCCACTCAGCAATTTTTAACCTAACTTCTCTAGTTGTTAGTCTTACACGTTTTCTAGTTAGACTTAGAATGTGTCTAAATTCTCTAGTTTTTAAGGAGGGGGGAGGGGAAACAGATGGAAACAGGGCAAATGTGAAAAGAAAGGCAGATGAGAAAAAGAGAATTTTCAAAAAAATAAAACAGAACCCCAGTGCCCACAGGCAAAAAACGTCGGAAGAAGCAGAAGTCTACACAGATCCAGAACACTTGGGGTGAGGATGAGAACCTAGAGCAAAAGGTAAAACCAGAGGAGGGAGGGTGGGGAAATGAATTCTTAAAAAATAGGAAAGTGCCAGATGAATAAACCGCTTTAGTTGGGGAGGCTTTGGAGATAGGAGTTTCTGGGAAAGACGATACAGAACAGAAGCCAAAGGTGAGGGCACATTGGCAAGTCGTAGGATCAGTAACCAGAGGGTTTCAAAAGATCCACACTGATCAGAGCTGAGGTCTGAAAGACCACGAGGCCAGCGGTGCTAGGGTCTGTCTGTTTTGTGATTGGCTGCCCTGGGACTGTTGGGTTGGCATGCTTTGGGACCTACCTCACACTGTCCTTGAACAGTCTCGTGGCACCCTGAACTCTGTAACAGAGAGCTTGAAAAGCTACTCCACCCCAAGAACAAAGAGCCAGGCCATCCTAACCAGACTTTTCCTTTTCACAAGCCTGCGTTTTTGCCATCAGGGTGGCAGCGCCACCCAGTGACTGACAGTTCGTGGTGTAGGGCACTTCACCACAATTTCTTCCCCGCAAGTGGCGCCGGGTCGGCAAGAGCTACCACGACTTCCTTCACAGCGTGCCTTCTCTGAATCACTGCTTAGGGAGGTTGAACAGACCTTACAGGAGGCGAGGCGGGGCTCGGGCATCTACACCATTGGCTTTTGGTTAGATCTGTTCAATAGCGACAGCTAGTGGTCACTCTAGCTTTGACCTTACAAGCAAGGTGCTGTGAGCCTCACAGGGAAAGAAATGTAAGGGAATGGGTAAATCAAGGCCCATTCTTGGCTGCCACTGGAAGCTAGAATATATCCAAAGCCATCCTTGAGTACAGTGGTACAAAGAAAACTCAAACTCTTGACAGTGATGTCCAAGGACCTTGGCTACCTCCATAGCCACATCTCAGGCCACCTGTCCTGCTTTTGATTCCCTAAGGAAAAAGAACTGCTGGTCCTCTGAAGGCACCCTTCTATTTCCACCAGCTGTTTGCTCCATGCTATCTCTTCTCCCCAGAATTTTCTTCACTCTCCCTATTGTCAGCTTAACTCCAACTCATCCTTCAAGACTCCACTCTGCCATTACCTCTAAGAAAAGTGTCTTCCCTTCCACCAAGGCCTATCCTCAATGCTGGGATGAGTGCTCTCCCACTCCTATCACGTCTCTATAATTTTCTTTTTCTCTTTCTTTCTTTCTTTCTTTCTTTCTTTCTTTCTTTCTTTCTTTCTTTCTTTCTTTCTTTTTCTCTTCCTTCCGTCTGTCCTTCCTTTCTTTCTTCCTTCCTTCTTTCCTTCTTTCCTTCCTTCCTTCCTTCCCTGCTATCTTTATTTTAAGTAGGTTCCACACCTATGTGGGGCTTGAACTCACAACCCTGAGATCAAGAGTCACATGCTCTACCAACTGAGCCAGCCAGGCACCCCATGCCTCTATTATTTTCTGTATCTGTCCATCACTTTAGTTCACTATGCTTTGAATTTACCTTTAACATTGTCTCATGAGGGGCGCCTGGGTGTCTCAGTCAGTTGTGTGCCTGACTCTTGATTTTGGCTCAGGTCGTGATCTCATGGGGCTTGCGCGTTCGAGCCCCATGTTTTGCTCTGCACTGACAGTGCAGGGCTTGCTTGGAATTCTCCCCCTCCCTCTCTCTCTGCACCTCCCCCCCCAAAAATAAATAAATAAGCTTAAAATAAATAAATAAATAAATAAATAATAAAATTGTCTTATGTAATTACTTGAAGGTATTTATTTTATTTTACTCATTGTTGCATCCCTAATTCTGAACACAGATCTTCGTGTATAAGGTATTTCGTGTGTATAAGGTGTTTGAGAAATAAAGGACTTCTAGACCCTAATACTGGGAAAGGCTTACTATGGGGAAAAAACAACTTTTCATTTCAAAGAAGAGGTATAGATGGATCTAAAAATGACTTCATCAGATTCCAGCCCATTATTCTTTTCCCCACACCATCCTGTTTTTGCCTCTCTACTAACACCCAGAAGCACCTCAGCCTGTTGGGAGAGCCCTCCACCTCTTGGCAGTTCTGACCTTGCCATCTCCAGCAATGCCCAAACCCTAGCTCTCTTCCTTCCTGTCCACTTCCTGCAAAACTTCCTCATCAGAACTAAACTGCTTCTTCTTGAAACTGCTCCAGCATACCCCACTCCTGGATTTTATCCGAAAGGAAATATTTCAAAAGAAGAAAAGCACATAATTGCCTGCACGAAGGTGCTCATTTGCAGTACTATTTGTAAAACTTAGAAATGACAAAAGTCTCCATATAAGTAAAAAAAAAAAAAATTCCTCCATATAATCTCCATATGAAACAAATAATCAGTTACATCATGCAAATACTAAGAAGTTTCTCAGCACGTTGGGATGATTTGTTCTTTTTTACTTCACTTTATTAGCAAGCATAGGACTTAAATCATGTTCAGGCACTATTCTACGGAATGAAAAGTCACTCATTTATTCCTCAAAACAGTCTTATGAGATAGGTGCAGTTGTGTTCCCATTACTTATTTCAGAACACATTTGGTTTGGTCCAATAGAAAAGAAAAGTTAAATGGCCCACAAGACACTTATTTGAGGGAACAGTGTGAGGCACCTCAACTATTTTTCTTCCATATAGAGTTGTGTGATACACATTTGTAAAAGAACTTGGTCAGTTGACTTGAGTTGGGTGAGTTTAAAAATTTATATATTTGAACTAATGCCACCATTCCATGGATAGACAAGTTCCTTATGTTTATTATTCTTTCAAAGAGATGATTTTGAATTTTTTTTAACCCATGTATATACTTATGAAATTATATCAAACACACAGATGCACTGAAACTACTTCATTTTCATACAGCTGCATGTCTGACTGAGGATCTATTCCACCATAACCATTAATAAGTCACAAGGGCAAATGCTCAAAATTGCAGATGTTACTATAACAACAGTGATAGCTGGAATTTATTGTGTGTTATAATATCATGTAATTCTAAAATAATAATGTAGAGTAGGTATTATCATTATTGCCATCTTACATCTTTTTTAAATTTTTGTTTATTTTTTTGGGGGGGAGGGGCAGAGAGCAAGGGAGACAAAGAATTTAAAGTAGGCTCCAGGCTCAGAGCTGTCAGCACAGAGCCCAAAGCAGGGCTTGGACCCATGAATGGTGAGATCGTGACCTGAGCCAAAGTTGGAAACTTAACCAACTGAGCCACTCAGGCACTACAGTTTAATCCCATCTTGCAGAGGAGGAAACTGAGATGCAAAGACATTAAATAACTTACTAAATTGAAACAGGAAGTAAATGGCAAAGCCAGGCTTCCAACCCAGGCAGCCCTACTTTCTGAGTGCTCTTGCTGATCTACTGACCCAGGCTACCACTCAGGCAGTATGCTTCAGAGTGAGCAATAGCCCTGAAAAGCAGGTGACAGATGTGATATACAAAGTAATCCTGTTATAAAGTTGAAAGTTACCACGGCTTTGAATCAATTATTGCGATTACAGAAAATTATTATAACTCATTCATTTTTCTTATGGCTATTAAATTGTATTTACCAGGGGTTAATAATTATCTTGAGCAACATTAGGTAGACATAGCTACTGTTCAATAATAAGGAAATTATTAAGGAAATAATTTAAAAAACCGTAAATAATAATTATTAAATTATAATAATTATAAAATTATAAAAATGTAAAATATATAAAATATAAAAATTATAAAAATAATAATTATAAAATTATTTTTAAATACTAGAAATTAATAAGGAAATAATAAAAAAAGAAAGTAAAAATATAAAAAAATTATACTATAGTATCAAGTGGGAAAACAAACATATAATTGTAGGTTCATTACGCTTAAAATATGTAAAAGAAAGAAAGAATAAATAAGGAAGGAAGGAGAAAGAAAGAAAAAAAGAAAGAAAGAAAAGAAAAGAAGAAAAGAAAGAAAAGAAAAGAAAAGGAAAAGAAAGGAAAGAAAGAAAGAAAGAGAAAGAAGGAAGGAAGGAAGGAAGGAAGGAAGGAAGGAAGGAAGGAAGGAA
>NW_024412426.1:1818171-1883772 GCF_014898765.1 Herpailurus yagouaroundi
GAAGGAAGGAAGGAAGGAAGGAAGGAAGGAAGGAAGGAAGGAAGGAAAGAAAAACTAGAAGGCAATGTGAAAAATATGGAACTTGTGTTTGGGGAGTAGGATTAAGATGTTTATTTTTCTACTTTAAAAGTTATTTTAATGGTTTTCATAAAGCTGAAAAAAGAAAATCTGAATGCTTTCTGACCCATTTCTCCATCAATCTGCCTTATTAGTCTTCAAAGAGTGCTCCTAAAATGCTCTCTGCAGAGCAGGCTGACAGCAATCTGTCAGAACTTTGGTGAGATCAGTTTTAGTTCAATCTTACTGCATCAATTTAAATATTCTCTGTTATGAACAATAGATTGTTCTGAGTATAAAATAGATCAGCAATGCTGGCTCAGTCAGTAGAGTATGAGACCCTTGATCTCAGGGTCGTGAGTTTGAGCCCCATGTTAGGAGTAGAGGTTACTTAAAAAATAAAAAAAAAATTTAAAAATATATCAGAAGAGTAAGTATAAAAATGTGCAACATGTATAGAAAAGGCTCGAGAGGATATTTAAGTTTGAAATGTGAGGCATCTGTGACATAATGGGAATAACTTAATCAAGGCTGTGGCAAGAAATGACCGTTTAAACCAGGAAAGAAAACTGCCAGTTTCAGCAAGAAGATAACACTACTACTAATTTTACCAAACAGCAAATATCTCCAGAATTAGCGTGTTAGTGAGTACAGTCACAATTGTTTAGGCTCTCAGAATTCTTGGCTGAAAACAAAGGTAATGGCCTTACCTCTTTCGTGATGATGGGTGTGGTATCTCATTGAGTGCATAGGCCTAAAAGGGATTTTGATCCTCATACACATTTCTTTTTGGTTTTTGATAGAGTCCAAATAGTTGATCCATAGGAACTTCTGTTTCGACCTGTATTTCCTAGGGCCCTGAACCACCAGAACCCTCTTTGTCAGCTATGCCAATAAAAATGTCTTATTCCTTCATCTTGGATTCCCCAACTTCTCTGTCTCTGCTCATTCTCATCTCTATTATGTCAGGCTCCGGGACCTTGAGCTCTTGTCTCTTATCCTGAGGGAATGTTGTTTGCCTTCAGTTTCAGTGCTGGAGAATTCATCCTCTGTCCTTTCCCCTGCCTTCTTCTTGTCCGTTTCCTCCTCAGAGAATGGGGTAAGTAGTAGGCAGCGGAGAAGACTGTGACATACTCCCTACATGTTACTGTTATCTTATCACAGCTATTTAAAAGTCTCCTTACATACTTCACATGTGTCAAGACTAGAATTCATAGGAGCCATATGAATCATCCAACCACTGTACCGAGTGGACCATTCGTTCAAGGCTTATTGCGCATAGTTATAAAGCTACTTAGTTAATTTGTCCTGATCCAATTTCCTCACCACCTTCTTATCCTGAACTTCTTGTGAATTTCCTGATAATATCATTTGTAATAGTTTCTTTTCTTTTTAAAATTTTTTTTCAACGTTTTTTATTTATTTTTGGGACAGAGAGAGACAGAGCATGAACGGGGGAGGGGCAGAGTGAGAGGGAGACACAGAATCGGAAACAGGCTCCAGGCTCCGAGCCATCAGCCCAGAGCCGGATGCGGGGCTCGAACTCACGGACCGCGAGATCGTGACCTGGCTGAAGTCGGACGCTTAACGGACTGCGCCACCCAGGCGCCCCGTTTCTTTTCTTTTTAAGTGTCTATTTTGAGAGAGAGAGAGAGAGAGAGAGAGAGAGAGAGAGAGAGAGAGAGAAGCGGGGGAGGGGCAGAGAGAGGGAGAGAGAGATTCCCAAGCAGGTTCCCTGCTGTCAGCACAGAGCCGCACACAGGGCTCAATCTCTCAACCATGAGATCGTGACCTGAGATGAAATCAAGAGTCAGACACTTCACCAACCAAGCCACCAGGCACCCCTGTAATAGTTCTTTTTAATGCACACAGATCAGTTCTTTTTAGTTTTTGCCCAAATTTCCTAGTTGATTGGAAACTTTTATTATTTATTTATTTATTTTTGAGAAACAGAGTGAGACAAAGCATAAGCGGAGGAGGGGCAGAGAGAGAAGGAGACACAGAATCCGAAGCAGGCTCCAGGCTCTGAGCAAGCGGTCAGCACAGAGTCCGATGCCGGGCTCGAACCCATGAACTGTGAGATCATGACCTGAGCCAAAGTCGGACGCTCAACCAACTGAGCCACCCAGGCACCCCTGGTTGGAACTTTTTATGAGATTCTGTCTGCTATTTGTCGTGCCGCTCCCCAGCCCACACATCCCTCACCTTTTTACATCCTCATTGCTTCAGAAAGGAGCAGATTCAGAGCTGGCTTCATTCCTGAATTCTGAAAAAGACACCAAGTACTTCAGAAGAGCAGAAACTTTTTTTTTTTTTTAAGTTTTTTATTTATTTATTTTGAGAGAGAGAGCATAAGCAGGGGAGGGGCAGAGAGAGAGGGAGACAGAATCCAAGCAGGCTCCACGCTGTCAACACAGAGCCCGACACAGGGCTCGAACCCATGAACTGTGAGATCGTGACCTGAGTCGAAACCAAGAGTCAGATGCTTAACCAACTGAGCCACCCAGGTGCCCCCAGAAAAGCAGAAGCCCTTTACAACTCTCTAGGATTGGGAAGAGGTAACCAGAGGAAAGAGAAAATCCTTACACGGAGAGCTACCTGATACACATGCAAATCTATCCTGGGAACATCTAGGCCAAAAAGGCATCTTCCCCCTCATCGAAACTGCAAGGTTTGCATGTGACCCAGAGTCCCATCCTTGTCTACTTCTAGAAAGGGATCTTGATTTGAAACCAACTGAGAGCTCACATTGACCCACTAGCAAGAAAAAGGGTGGCAGGGGTGCCCAAAGATGGGAGGAGCTCCTGTGCCCAGCCCCAGAGGCCTCAAGGGCTCAGGGGCCCACTCAGATTGTGCCAGAGAGCAAGAGAGAGGAACTGGGGTGAGCAAGCGTTGTGGCTTTGTCTGTTTCCTGTTTCAGCAAGGCTGCTGTGCAGAAAGAAAGACAGTACGAAGAAGGAAAATGCTAAGGGGGCCCAGGGCCATGGACTGACAGCTTGCACTTGACCCAGCTGCTGCCTTGCCCCATCTGAGACCACAGCCAAGATCTGCCCAGCAGCTGGAATGCTTTCCTGAGCTGCTTGGTTTGGAGCCTGGGACCCAAGGTAACTGAGAAGGAGGATGCTTTTGTGTCCAGGTTGGGGACCTCCAACTCTGGGGTGGGGAAGAAGGTGATCTGTCATTGAAGCTTCCCTTGGCTGAAGGGGGAGACGCAGAAGCAGATGGATTAGTTGAAGAGTGTTGGGGGGGTTGGGTAAGCAAGAAAGCATCCTGCACTGGCTCCCAAGGGCACAAGCCACACTACAAGGGTACGGCTTTTGTCGCTCCTCTGCTCCATCCATTAGATTAGATTAGGAGTGAGTCAAATGACTTAGGGTCCAGGCTGCCCAGTGATGGGCATGAATTAAATGAACTTTTACAGTTCCCTTCAAAGCAGGAGTCCCCCCCAGACAACAAGCTGCCATTAGAGCACGTAGGTGCAGGCCCTTGCCTTCTCACCTCGCATTAGGATCTCTGCTCTAGGGCGGTCAGACCCGGGCAGGAAGCCATTCATTGCACACACAAGCAGGAAGTAGGAGCAGAGACTTGGAAAGGAAGCAACAAACCCCTGTCAGGTGAGGGCACCACCCTGACCTCTCCCTGAGGCAGGATGCCCTCAGCCATACCACCTCCTCCCCAAGCTCCAATGGGACTTGTCATACTGCCAAGGGACACCCCACAGATGCCAGAAAGCCTGGGCAGTGGCCCAGTGACCTTTCTTTGAACCACACAGGGACCAGTTCCCTTTTCTTCTACAGCCTATCCCTGTCAGTCAGCCGTCCCACATGGCTTCTTGTGTTTAAGCAAATCGGAATAGTCAAAACATCCCAGAAAGCTGGATATGATTCCATTCAGCTGTGCGCACCTAATCCTCCCGGGTGTAAGGGCCTGGGGGTCTGGGAATGCTCCCTTCTCTAAGGAGCCATTTCTACTGCAACTCCCTGCTGGAGTAACGGATCCCAGCATCTGCCCCTCAGGAAGCAGAGTGAGGCAGCTGTATTTTTAAGCGAAGTGGCCCACTGGTGTGGACCGCCTGGGGGAAGACCTTACCTCAGGCTCCGTCTCCTTCCCCGCAGCCCTTTCCACCTCATGGCAGGAAGGTGGGAGGATTCTCCATAATCACAGGCTTTGCCTCCTCTACAAAGCCTGTGGATTACAGGGAGGGGACCTAGCGGCCCACGTTTTAATGGCGGGATGCAGGCACGCTGGACACCGGTTCTTTACCCCGCCTCTTCTTTGCCTTTCTGCTGGGCCTAATTGCGATGGCACTTGTGTCCAGACCACAGAGAAGCCCTTTTGCCTTGTAGCCCACACGCAGAGGTCAGAGGAACCAGAGCAGTAAATATGATTTCAACCCGAGGCCAGCATCCCCTCCATGTGGTAAACAGCACTCCTTCAAAGAGAAGAGGGTGGGAGACGGAAGGATGAGGCATTCTCTTGGTCCTGCAGTGCTAGTCTAGCCGGAGGCGTTGGTCTTACAGCACTGAGTCTTTAATAGCTAAGATCAGCAAGAAAGGGGTAATAATCATCCCACTTTAGTATTGTAAAAAGCTAACATTTATTGTGCGTTATGTGCCAGATGCTTGATGTGCATTTTCTCTTTAATTCTTATCACCTTACAAGGGAGGCTGTGGCCCCGTTTTATAAATGAAAAGACTAAGACTTAGAGATGTGTAATAGTTTGTCCAAAAGCACAGGGGTAGTGGGTGACAGAGCCAGGATATGAATCCACACGGCCTGAGTCCAGAGCCAGGGTTCTCTGCCTCCCCCATCAAAGGCAGAATACCTTCCTATACCACAGGCATAGATTCTGGACATGGAGTTCACCTGTACATAATCCATTCAGTCATGTATAACTTAAAATGAGTGAGCCTTTTGGATACTGTTCTAAGGTTTTAGATAACAGAGGAAGCAGGTGGGAAGTCAGGGAACATCTACAGAGTAGGAACGAGAAGAAAAGCCTAAAGAGAAAAGCCACCCAGGGGTGGGACGAGAGAACAAGCACTAACAGCCTCACAGTCCTGCCTAGGGTCTGCAACTGCCCATAGCCGGAGGATGCCCCTCCAAGCCTGGAGAGTCAGGCATTTGACAGCATGCCAAGTTTGACCTTGTAAGACCACTCTCCTGGAGTGAGACCGCCCCACCCATGAATGACCCCAGGGAACAAGTGGTATGATCCTGGAGAGAGCAAGGATCCTGCAGAGAATTCTGGACTGAGCCAGATGGGCAGGAAAGTTCCAATAAAAGGACAGAGAGTCTGCTACCTGTTGAGTCTGTTTGGCCTATAAATAAAATCAAGGGGCCAGAGCTGGTAACTGCCTGCTGGTCGATGAAGCTGAGATGCCCTCTCTGACCTCTCCAGGAACTGGGTTCTCGGGTTGTGGGTAGTGAAGTTGCAGGACACAGAGGAGAAGCTGCAGAAGGAGTCCCTCTTCCTTCATCAACCACTGGGCTGACTCTAGCGATCAGTGGAGGCAGGGTGCAGAATTTCCAGCTCTCAGGACCAGCTCAGCCAAGTCCAGCCCCAACTCAGCCAAGTTACCAGAGAGGATTCTAGGAAAATAAACTAATTTGCAGAAGGTAGGTGAGGGAGGGTAGGAAAGAGAGAAAAGGGCACAGAGAAGGAAGAAGGAGTTAGAGTTGGGGGTTCTGTGAATAGCAGGTAGGACCATGTAAAGGGGCAACAAGTGTGGCTTCTTCACCAAGCCTGGTTCCCTGCGGACTTGTCGACACTGTTTGCCTTTGTTTCATTTTTGTTTGTAATAGCCTCATTGAGGTGTAATTCGTGTAGTTGCTAGTTTTGATGGTACAATCTCTGTTTGGGCCAAGGAGAGCTGACCTGGCGGCATACTTAGCCCTAACAGAGAGGAGATTCTAAAACATGGAACCTTCAGCTTGGAGGGCTATTGAGCTGGAAGCTCTGAAATGGGTTTCAGTCAACACTGGACAGAGGGCAGGTACTCAGCTGATACTGGTTTGAGTTGATCTGCTCCTGAGGGTCAGAGCACAGTCCTGGGCCAGAAGTAGATGTCAGTGGACCAATGTCAGTACTTCATGACTGGAGAAATTAGGGTGAGCTTTCCCTCCTCAACCATGCCCAGGACCAGGCTCAGAAGCCAGTCATTAAGGGCTAAAAAGATAGCAGTGGGTGCTGGTCACAGGACTGGCCACACCTTGGGGGGGGGGGGGTCTGGTTATCCCTCCAGGCCTTGACAAGAGTCACTCACCTATTTAGCAACAACTTGGGCCAAGAGAACAGTAAAGATTATTTTCTTTTAGATTGAAGAACAAGGAGCCAATTTACCTGGTTCTCTAGAAGTCTCTGGAAAATGAACACATCCCTAGCTGCTATCCAAAAGGCTATACACACATGACAATTTTATCAATTATTCCTGACTTAGAGGCAGGGTGAGATCAAGGAAGGTCAAGGAAGAAGTGGAAGCCAGAGAGATCTTTCCACTTTGCAGAGGGAGAAACATAGGCCAGAGGGAAGCAGTATGGAAAGCTCCATAATTAGTATGGAGACTGAACCCGGGAGTCCTGATTCCCAGTTCGACACCATCACCTCCTCAGTTTTCAACCTACATGCATGGGATGCTGTGCTATTTCTGCCCCCTGGTCCTGGGAGATAGTCATTTTTTCTGCCCATCTCCTGACCCCTCCCCTTCTCCTCCCTCTTGGCATTTGGCAGACCCAGGCAGCTATTCCAGGAACTGGAAGCCAAGCACAACAGGTGCTCAGGAGGTCATCATGATCAGCCTGGACCCCAGGCCTTCCCCTGGCTTGGCCCGGTGGGCCGAGAGCTATGAGGCCAAGTGTGAGCGCCGGCAAGAGACCCGTGAAAGCCGCCGTTGCCGCCCCAATGTGACCACTTGCCGCCAGGTGGGGAAGGCGCTGAGGACCCAGCAGAGAGAGCAGCTCCAGAGAGCACGACAACAGGAGTTCTTCAGGAGGAGGAACCTGCAGGTGGAGGAGAAAGGCAAGACACAGAGCCCCAGGGCCAAGGAGCACGGTCCCTCGAGGAGGCCAGGCCAGCCAACTGACCTCAAGGAGCCCTTGTCTTGGGCCAGCAGGATCTCCTCCTCCCCCCGGCAGCAGGTGGGTCATGTCAAGGGACACACTGCTCTGGATGGTGGCAGGCACGTGGGTGGACTCAAGGTCACTAAAAAGCGATTGAAATTAAGTTCCTTCTTCCCTAATCATATAGCAGTCCCCCGTAGCCACTTACTCATTCGGAGACTTTTATTGTTTGGGTCTTTGTTTGCTTAGGTATTTTTTTGTTTTGCATTTGCCTTTTAGGGAAGAAAAAATAATTTAGAAAGTAAGTCCATTGCTAATTCCTAGTTATCAGTTCAAATTTAGGCAATCTATACATATCTTTTACAGCATTCATTCATCCAGCATTCCACAAATATATACTGTATATGCTTACTGTATGCCAGGGACACAGGCCCATCTTCTTGATGCCCCCTCTCAGAAACACACACACACACACACACACACACACACACACACCCCTCCTGTTGCACCCACCTACATTTTCTCTTTCACTTAGACCATTCCATTTGTACTAAATTCACTCAGTAAAGGTCTTGCGTGGTCCAGTAAGCTTTCTCTGGCTTCTCCAGGCCACCTCTGCTCTCTGCGGTCCTTATGAGGTTATAAATCCTCTAAGATTGTGTAATAATACTTAGAGCACCCATCATTCTGGCCTGGGAAGGAGCAGTGCTGGCAAAAATCAGGGTGTGCCGAGATGATCTCAGCCAGCAAACCATCTGTGTCTTCCTATCCATGTTCTGAGCATGTTGACAACATGGATGGGTCCATCATATTCCCTGGAAGTGCCTGGCCTGGTTCCGTACCCAGAGTAGAAGTTCATTCAGGGCTTCTTAACCAGTGGATCTGTTAGCCACAATAGAAGGTGCTGTTCACAAAAATGATCCTTGAGCTCAATTGTAAAATAAAACCAACTGTGTACTTTCTAAGGCAAGAGGTTTCTGAAAGCTTTTTGTTTAAAAAAAATTTTTTTAAGGAGAAAAAGAACGAAAGCACATTTAACTAAAAAACTTTACCTATGCCTATTGGTTGTTTAAGGTTTTACTGAGATTGAGTCAGTCTGCATGGTTGGATACTATAGGCATTTCTTAGCCTTTTAGTGTTCTGTTACAATCCTAGAATTTTTGAGTTTGCATAAAGAAAATACAAAAAGAGCAGACTAGAGGGGCATCTGGGTAGCTTAGTCAGTTAAGTGTCCGACGTCAGCTCAGGTCATGGTCTCATGGTTCATGAGATCAAGCCCCGCATCAGGCTCCACACTGACGGTGCAGAGCCTGCTTGGGATTCTCTCTCTCTCCCTCTCTCTGCCCCTCCCCCACTCATGCTTTCTCTCTCTCTCAAAAATAAATAAATATACTTAAAAAGAAAAAAAAGAGCAGACTAGATTGTGATGGCTACTACAACACTCTTCCCCATACCTCCCTGCTCTAACGTCTCTTCACACAAAACCTCAGTGGTATTCTGGCTACTACTGAGAGGAAGGAAGCCACCTCTCCAATATGGAAAGGGCCTGGGAGATCATCCACACTACACACACTCATACACAAACAGGAGACCAAGACCTAGTAGAAAAGGCAGGATCTAGCCCAGACCCCCTCACTCTAAGACCAGTCCTCTTTCCACATCACCATACTGGCAGTGTAAATGGCTAAAACCAAACAAGGTAGATCAGGGATTCTAGAGAAAGTAAGTAGAGACAAGCCCAGCTCCCCATTTGCCTGGTCTGTGGAGAACCATACCCACCAACCAGGACAAGAGAGGGCAGGAGCAGGGACAACTTTGTAGTTTTGAAGGTTGGAATGGGCTACTTTGGCTTTCTGGATCTGAAACTTGATCACTGGTTCATCTTTCTGCAATCTGCTGGAGAATCACGCTGTAAGAAGCTCTAGGCTTTCAGCATCCCCTACTTGCTTTCCAGGTGTCAGGAACCAGCTCTGACGCCTTTCCAACTCAGCGTCACCCTTCCTCAAGCACCCAGAGGGATCTGGCTCACCTCTCCTCCCAGGCTGGGGGCCTTTCACCACAGGACTCTCCCATCAAGAAGCCACCCACACACCACCGTGGTAAGAGCTGAGCCTCCCTCCCTCACTGGAGCCTGAAGAAAACCTTGCCACAGCAGGCTCAGCTTGCTGGCAGTGGAGAGGCCTCTCCCTTCCCACTTCCTCCTCCATGGGTTCTGAATCACCTTATCCTCCATTGCTCAGGCACTCAGACAAAGGCAGAAGAAGCCCAGCCAACAATTAAGAATGATGCCAGTCAGCAAACCAAGTGAGTACTTCCATGTGACCCCAGCTTCCTTACATCCCATCCATTCCACTCTGATAAGCTCTGCTTGAACCCTCACCCAGTGTGTGGAGAAGGAGCATGATGAACTTCCATGCCCACCTTAACTTAGAGAAAGACCTTCCCTACCCTACTGGCTCTTCAGAAGAGATCAGAGAAGGAATCGACCCACTGCCTCCTGATGTGCTTTTTTTTCTTTGATCCATTGCCATTTTATTCTATTTCTTCTCTTCCCAGTTATGGAGTTGCAGTTCTAGATAAGGTAAGAAAATCCTCACTTTGAAGGGGTTGACTCAGATGATATCTCAGCTCTTCTGAGTTCTGACATTCTGGAATTCTATGGTAAATACAGCTGGGATGGAGGGACACCTTCTTCCTGGATAAGCAAAGGGACAGGGGCCTGGGGGACTCTGAGCCAAGGAAGAAATTTACTTGACATGAACCAGTCCTGGCTCTGGTTCCATGTTCCAGGATTTCAGGGAACCTAGAGTCTTCCTTCTTTTTTTTTTTTTTTAATTTTTTTTTTAAAGCTTATTTGTTTATTTTGAGAGAGAGGGAGAGCACAATCAGGAAAGGGTCAGAGAAAGAGAATCCCAAGCAGGCTCCATGCTATCAGGACAGAGCTCAATGAGAGCACAATCCCATGAACCGAGAGATCATGACCTGAGCCAAGATCAAGAGTTGGACACTTAACCGACTGAGCCACCCAGACACCCCTCTTTTTTTTTTAAGTTTATTTTGAGAGAGAGAGAGAGAGAAAAAGCACGAGTGGGGGAGGGGCAGAGAGAGAGGGAGAGAGAGAGAACCCCAAGCAGGCGCCACACTGTCAGTGTAGAGTCTGAGGTGGGGCTCAGGCACCCCTAGAGTCTTCTTGAATACCCTTTTTCTTTCTCTCTAGGAAATCATCCAGCTTTCTGAGTACCTCAAAGTAAGTAACATGTGAACTCTCTCTTCAGTTCCTCCACCCATCTACTCCTTCTTCCTCCAGGTTAATCTTACCTTCTTGCATTTTTCCCCCCAGGAGGCCCTCCAAAGGGAACTGGTTCTAAAACAGAAAATGGTGATTCTCCAAGACCTACTGTCCACGCTGATAAGGGCCTCTGACAGCTCTTGGAAGGTAAGGGAATGAAATCTTTGTTTGAACAAAACTCATGGGCGTCTATGGGTGCCCATCTCATTCTTCTTTCCACATCACCCCAGCAAGATAAGGGGTTTTCTCACTACTGAAGAGGCAAGGTGGGGGGTTGGGGGGGTTGCTGAGGCCTAAAGGGCAAAGATGTTACATACATGGGAGAGCTCAGCTAAATCCACGGTCATTAGCTGGGGTGATGCTGCTCCATACCCAGGGAAGACCCAGAACGAAAATTGGAAAGAATTCCCATTTTTTAGTATGTTGGAATAAAAGGAGGAAGATCCCAATACAGTTGCTATTACTAACTGTGGTAAATGTCAACTATTTTTATATGGGATTCACACCAATATTAATGCCAAGCTATCATGCACCCACGATTCAACTTAGACATCAATGTCAAAGTGAGATAGGACCTTAGATATCACATAGTCTAAGTTTTCTCATTTTACCAATGAGGACACTGAGTGTCAGAGAGGTCAAGTGACTTGCCCAAAGTCACATCGCTAGTTACAGGCAGAACTGAAACTAAAATTCAGACCTCCTTATTTTAGTCCATTTGTTCAACAAATATTCATAGACCGTGTTTTCTGTACTGAGCACTGGAAATAAAAGATTAATTAGTCAGGGTTCCTGCTTTTAGAGAGCTTGTGGTTTTGTCAGGGAGACAGATGCCTAAACAATGCAGAGATATCAGAAATAAATGTTTTTCAGGATATAATAGCACACAAGAAGGAAGGAATGAATCCAGAGAATAGGAGAACCAGGGAATATTTATAGTTACATAAGTATTTCCCAGACAAATGTGGAAGTGGGAACTATATTCTGGGATGGAAATACAGCACAGGAAAGACCCAGAGGCACGATATGGGTGTCAATCTGAAGATTGCTTTATACTCTTTAAAAAGTTTATTGAAAACCCCAAAGAACTGTTTCTATTTACCATATTGAGATTTACTATATTAGAAATGAAAATAGGAATCTCAAAATATGTATAAATTTTAAAATAAAAATAGTAAACCCATTGCGTGTGAATCTAAATTACATATTTTTATGAAAGATAAGTACATTTTTTGAAAAACTAGTAAGAGAAATAGCATTGTTTTATACTTTTGCAAATCTTTTTAAAGTCTGAACAGAAGACAGCTAGATTCACATATTTTCTTCTGCATTCCATCTGTTGCAATACATTGTTTTCATTGAAGCGTAGAAAAGGAAAATCCAGCCTCATACAGATATGTAGCTGGAAAAGGGAAGCCCTCGTAGAACCAGTGAAAAGGTCTTAGGGATTCCCAGGGGTCCTCAGACACCACATGGAAACCCTCTAGACTATATTATGTTCAGGGAGCTATGCCACTGGGGCATAAGGCACCAAGTACAAAGAGAATGTACACACTCACAAGCCTCCGTGGGCATCTAACCCTACAGCATAGATGGTTTGCTATTTAGACAGAAAGATGGGATGGGACAGTGTACAACAAAACTGAGAAGTTTACAGTGATGTAAAAGAAGCTTTCTAAGCTCGGTCCTCCTTCCTCATATATCATTGTACCAGGATTTAAGTGTCTGTGTTTTGGGGCTCCTGGTGGTTAAGGAAGGTCGTTTGCATCAGCAGAGCAGAAGCCTGAGACAGACAGCTGTGCATGCCAGGTGGTTTCCGGTGCTGAACTAATTTGAGATCATCTCATTTATTCAACAGACATTTGATTAAGTTTCAACTATGTGCTGAGCCCTGTGCTCCAGGGACAAAAAGTAGGGTTCTTGCTCTTGAGGAGCTCGCGTATCAGCCAGGAAGAGAGAGATGGGTAGTAAACAACACGAATACAGTGTGGAAAAGCCATAACAGGGGTTTCTACAAAGTGACACAGAGGAAGGAGAAGGAGGCAATTTTTCTGCCTGAGGTGGAACAGGGTAGGATCCAAAGGAAAGGGACCATTTTAGCCGAGCCTGGAAGGATGCATAGTCTACCAGTTGCAGACGTAGGAATGATGATGGGGAAGAAAAAGCAGAAAGGAAAGGGGATTTAAGGCAAAGCAATCGGAATGATTATAAGGCCTCTGTGTAACAAGCAATTGGGTGCAGCCGAGTTTGGCTGAAATGAAGGGATCATGTCAGAGGAGTTCTGAAGACTCTGGAATTATGAAGCTTAAACTTTTTCCACTGATGGGGTATGTCAAATGTAAATAACACAGAGACTCCTTCCTAAAGGAAAAGCATATGTGTCACAGGTCCGTGAGAACACATGCTACCCATGTGAGAAACACTGCTCCAGGTGGTCAGCAGGTAGCACTGGGAGGGCGCTGCATCTGGGGTGAAAGTCCTACACTTAGCAAGATTCCGCCCATCTTCACAAGCAGCTCAGTCAGGGGCTGTGGAGTTGTGCTCTCTTCGGCAGCACACAGGCTGAAATAGTTGCGGAACTGAGCTGAGAATGAATGATCCGATCTGTGCTTTGAAATGGTCTCTGACAACAGTGAGGACCTGGGCTCCAGGTGGGTGTGGAAGCGGCGAAATCTCTGGTGACGTCCTAGGCATTGAGGTGCAGTCAGATCCTGAGTCATTGGAGCTCAGTGAGGACAGGACACACTTCTCAGGGCACCTCTGCGGGCAGTTTCACTCCACGCTGGGCAGGGCAGGCGAGCAGAAGCTCCTTTGGTTGTGGTTTTCTCCCTCCCTTCTTCCCACCCCTCTGCATACCCACGCTTCTTTTCTCCCTCCTCCCCACCGGCACCCCAGCTTCCTGTTTTTAACAAAAATAGTCAGATTTGTCAGTTAAGGGCTCTTGCTTCCCTCAAAACAAAATCATCCAGCCCTCTACCCCTGCCATGGAGACCTCAGCCTGGATGAAAGAGCAGCCCCAGACTGTGGTATTTGGGAAAACCAACTGGAAGAATGTGACCCAAACGGGGATTTTGACATTCAACCCAGTTCAGACCTTTTATTTTTTCCATTTGGCCTCCATGATTTGACTCTCCCAGTTTCACATGCAGGGCAGCCCACGGCAAACCCTGCGAGAACCCCAAGAAGGAGCTCCCTCCATTGCCTCTACCTCCAAGCTAAGTCTGGGCCTACTGGATGTGGTGGGGCCTGGGGCACTGCTGATACTCCTGAGCTAGGTCCAACCTTCAGAGGGGAGATGGTTCGGGCAGTCAAGAAAGCAGGCTCTCAGTATTGGGCAATACCAAAACAAGAGTGGGGCACAGTTGGGTTCTAAGTTCTGCAAAGTGGAAACGAGATCTTGAGATGACAGCACAACGGGGGATTGGCTGCAAGCCCTAAGCAACCTCTGCTAGAGCACAGATGAGCTGTGGGTTGGCGCTTCTGCGGTGTGGCGGTAGTGTTTCTGGAGAACAGATCAGAGGCCGGGGAAAGCCAAGCAGAAGCAGGAGCTGAAGCCCTCGGACCAGCACCAGGTGTGTACGGCCTCCACCTTGTTCCCTTTTCCACTTGGGGGTCCCGTGCTCTCTGAGCCCTGGGCTCCTGGCAGGGGGGACGACTGCCAAAAAAAGGTCCACAGTAGGCCTGTAAAGGGTGCTTCTTCCCACATACTGTACCACTGGGTTTCAGTCGGGGTAGCTGGGGCTCAGACCAGGAAACTACATGCCCCATTTGCAACAACTTGGCTACAACTTTCTTCCCTGCCTCAGGGAGTCTGGGAAGGTGGAGCTGTGGACGAGAGATTTTTTTCAATCCCCAGACTTGGGTGGCCCTTCATCCCCACTGAAGGGGCTATCCTGAATTGTCTTTTATTGCATCGTGAATGGAAAAGTAATCTGGGGTACGGCTAAAATACAAAAACAGTTGGAAGAGGCAAAACATTGAATTAAAACCACCGTAAGGAAGGAGAGAGGAGCTACCCAAAAATGGGAGTATATGGGGGGAAATGTAAGGATGTAATGTTTTGGGCTTGTTCGTTTTCTTCCCAAACTACAGCAAGATAAACCTTAAACTCAGTGGGCCTGATTACATTCTGCCGTGGCAAGAGTTTAGGCACAGGAAAATGCAGAGATCTGAACCAGGAAATGGGAGTGCAGAAGGAGTTGATTTCAGGACCTGTGGACTGACAATGAACAGGACACTCAGGGGAATGCAGCCCTTTTACCAGTTACTCCAAAGCCCAGAACAATGGAAGTCTTTGTCCATCTCTTTTATCTGTCCCAAAGCCCTGTGGTTTCTGTAGATGCCAAATCCTAGACTCTCAGCTCTCACACGAGACATTATGAAAAACATTAATAGCAGGAGACACTTTGAAAAATTATTTTTGGCAAAGCGTTTTGCTTTTGCAAGGCCCAGCTGAGTAATACAGGAAGCAGAAAGGGTGGGGGCGCCCCCTGGCTCCCAGGGTCAGAAGAATCAGCCAAACAAGATCAAAACAGGAGCTGTGAGATACCACTTCCTGCGCCCTCCCCAGGTGCCCTGAAACTCAGAAGGGGACAGACCTCAAAACAGAGTCCCCTCCTCTGCACCCAGGCCATTACAGACGGGAAATGTTATGAGGGTTCCAAACACCCAAGCCACCTGAGAAGGGCCATGGCATCTCAGGCCAGAAGAGAAATGTAATTTCTAGACCTCCCAAGTGTCCAGCAAAGCCTACTGGGAAAAAAAGCCAGAAAAAGGATATGAAAACTGGTTATTGCTAGAGACCCACACCCTCCTCTCTCCCGATCCTCTTACAAACTTAGGTCAGACTCAGGCCTGGAAGAACAAAACCCCGCCGTGGTAAAAAGAGACAACTACAGGTGGGGGAAAGAACAAAGCAGCAAGGAGGTTGTTAGCTACTCAGCTAAAATACGGAAAAATTGAGAAACAGATAAGGCTCTTCCTGCCTGCCTTTCCCCACTCCCATCCTTGAGATTAGCATCCCTCTTGGAATGTCCAAAATGTCATGCAACTGACCCTACTTATGTGTGACTTTCTGGGAAGCCCTTTAATCACCACCACCACCCCCCACATACACATACCCTGCCTCACTTGATCTCTCTCCTCCATGTCCTGCTTTCTTAAAGAATTTCTCATCTTGAGTCCAGTGTGTGTGTGTGTGTGTGTGTGTGTGTGTGTGTGTGTGTGTGTTAGGGGAAGGAAGGAGGCAAGGAGGGGAGGCATTAGTTTGTTAGGGCTGCTATAACAAAATACCACAGTCTGTATGGCTTAACCAAAAGAAATTTATTTTCTCACAATTCTGGAAGCTAGAAGTCTAAAATCAAGGTATTGACAGGGTTGGTTTCTCCTGAGGCCTCTATCCTTGGCTTGCAGATGACGGTCTTCTCCTGTGTCTTCTTCACATAGTGCTCTGTTCTCTTCTTATGAGGATACCAGTCATAGTGGATTAGGGCCCACCCTAACAACCTCATTTTAAATTCATTATCTCTTTAAAGATCCTATCTCCAAATACAGTCACATTCTGAGGCGCTGGGAGTTAGGATGTTAATGTATAAATCTGGGGGTGGGGAGAGCAAAGGGGGACACAATTCAGCCCAGGATGGAGGTAAGGAAGGGAATGTGGAGACCCTTTTGGTCTTACTGGCCTATACTTTAGAAGTAAAGATCCTGTACACAACTGAGGGGGTGAGGAATACAGAAGTGCCTAGACAGACAGGAGAGCGAGGTAATGAGGAAAGAAAAGAAGAGCTTAGAAGATTTCCTTCAAGTGAACTATTATACCTTGAGCCATTGGATAGAGGACCTCAAGATACAGAGAAGACTTGGGGCCAGTCCGATTCCTCCTTCTCCTATTCCAGAGACAGAAGAAAAGATCCTCTTCTACCTAAACATCCTTTGACATCCTTCCTCCTCCCTACCTCCTGAAAGAGTTCAGTTCCACAAACATTGCTTGAGCACAGACCATGTTCTAGGCAGTAAGCTGGGAAAACAGAAGAAAACTCTTTGCATGCTATATTTTGGCCCAGACTAATTAAGTCATCCCATTTGCTCCAGGGCCAGCTTAATGAAGACAAATTGAAGTGCAAACTGAGATCTTTAGAAAACCAGCTGTACACCTGTACCCAGGTAAGCATTCTGGAGGACACTTCCAGCCCAGGAATCTAGAATTAAAGGAGAATGCTTGAACCTCAATCCTATGCTCTAGAAAGGACACCCAACAAAGATGAATGTACCCATTCCTACTCACCCAGTTCTGGCTTTGCCATTTTCATTTTGGTCCCCAATCCACCCTCTTCTCCCTTTTTCCTAGTGTCCTTCCCTTTGTACCCTGAGAAGGAACCCCCAAATCAAGTACTTTGCCAGCTCCAGGGAAACCTTAGGAATACCTGGGACTGTAAGGAGAGGTAAAGATTCACACCACCCAGATAGACCTTCACAGGTCCCAATCTTTGAACAGAAGTGTTGGATATTATAATAAAGCCTTACAAAATGGTTTCCATTCCACGGGCAACTTTTGTCTAGTAGCAATCCCTGGGAGAAAGTAAAAGGCTATGACTCTTGGCTTTTCAATGGCATTGTTACCCATCTTCACTAAACTCTGCATTGACCTGATCGGGGATTACAAGAGATAGAAATGACAAGTGGTGAGGGGTCAGATAAGAGAATGAGGTGAAGCATGTGGAGATGGGGAGATGCGATGGACAGTTGGGGTCTTGTGGGGGAACAGAGTTTATAACCAGGTTTGCTGACCCACAACTTTTATTTTTTCAGTATGGCCTGTTTTGTCAGACTCTTATGAACTAAATAATGTCAACCCAGCTCATAAAATACCAACATATAATCCAGAATGCCAGTCTCTTGATTTTCAGCAGGGGTGAGGGGTGGGGGAGCGGGTAAAGCTGGCCAGCATGGTTAAGTCCAGTAACTGGGACATACCCATGTATGACTTCAGCCAGTGGCTCCTGGATCTGGCTTCTAATGGAAATTCCAAGAACATAAGACCCACTCACATTTAAATCCAAATTTTCAGATGGTCCCAAAACTAAATGGAAATGACTTCGTATGGATCCCTAAATTTGCATGATCTGGACTGCTGTTTACACAGTGGGGTAACCCAGAATTGACAGTAAAAGCTTCCTGCCTTCCCCAGAATCACAGGGCAAAAAGATGAAAGGGATGGGGAGGGTAAGACCCTAAGTGAATTTGTAAAGTTGCTCTTTTCTTAAATCCTGAAGCTAATTTTTTTTTTAATGAAAATGTATTAATTTAAAAACATTGAGAGTGCTGGGGATTGTTCAGATCTCTGAAACTACAAACATTTGAAAAGGGGGGGTGGGGCGCCTGGGTGGCTCAGTAGGTTAAGCATCCCACTTCAGCTCAGGTCATGATCTCACGTTTCATGAGCTCGAGCTGTGCTAACAGCTCAGAGCCTGGAGCCTACTTCAAATTCTGAGTCTCCCTCTCTCTCTGCCCCACCCCCACTTGTGCTCTTGCTCGCTCTCTCTCTCTTTCTCTCTCTCAAAAATAATTTAAACACTTAAAATTATAATAATAAAGAAGCATTAAAAAAAAAAAAGCTTGCTCTCTAACCTGAAGGTGTTTACAATCCCATGAGGGAGAAAAATGAATCAATAGTGTGGGAAGATAGAGACATACAAGGGATACTACGTGAACCCAAAGAAAAGCTACCTAACTCATAATGAGTTGGGGGATAGGGGTGATTGGTCAAGATTTATCAGACCTTACATGATTCTTGAACTGAACCTTGAGCATGAGTAGAGGTTAACCAGGTGAAAAGGGTAGGTAAGGACCTCTAGGCATAAGCTATATGGACAAAGGCAGAGGCCCAAAAGCACAGTGGTTAGGGGATCTGCAAGCAATTCAGCTTGGGTAGAAGCAGCATAGAATCAAAGTCTGAGCTACATGTGGGAGCCATGCCAAGGAATATGGACCTGATCCTTAGTCACTGAGAGATTTAAACAGGGAGTGACACGATCAGCTACAAGGTTGAAGATGGAGAAAATACTGCATTGACCCATAGAGTCGCAACTAAGGAGGTGACAGGAAGTACAGAGAAGAGACAGAGACAGATATGAGCTGTTAAAGAGTTTGATTTGACAAAGCTCAAGGAACAACTGATTACTGGGAGAAAGTGAGAGAAATCAAGGATGACTCCCAGGTCTCAGGCCTGGGAGACTGAGCAGGTGATGATGTTGGTCACTGAGATAAGGAACCCAGGAGAAAGGAGGTTGAGAAAGATGATTTTGCTTTGGAAATGTTGAATTTGAAACACCCCTGGAAGGCCGAGGGGATGCTCACCATGCCAGGACACTGTTTGTTATCCCTGCTTACCTCCCTCATCACCTGGGACCCTCTCCCTGTTCCCCTCCAGCCTGGAAGAAGGTCCATCAGATTACTGGTATCTCTGCTCTGGGGGCAAGGACCCAATTCTTTTCATTTCTCTATCCCATCTCAGGGTTCAGCACACAGAAGCTCAATATGTTTTGTTGAATTGCATCAAATTTACAGAAATACTCCCCCTGGGGAATGAAAAAGGTGTTATTGGAGATGGAAGACCAGAAAAACAGCTACGAGCAGAAAGCCAAGGAGTCGCTGCAGAAAGTGCTGGAGGAGAAAATGAGCGCAGAGCAGCAACTGCAGAGCGCGCAGGTGTGGGCGTGCTGTGTAATCTTGAGGCTGGGGCCCCGGGGTGGGGGGGAAGGGGGGAGCCTCTGGGCAGCCTGGGAGACACCTGCAGAACTCCCTGGAACCCCCAAGGCACCCTCCCCTTGCTCCTCTTGTCTGACCCCCCACCCGCCAGCGGTCCCTGGCTCTGGCTGAGCAGAAGTGTGAAGAGTGGAGGAGCCAGTATGAAGCTCTGAAGGAAGACTGGAAGAGCCTGGGGACCCAGCACAGAGAGCTGGAGAGCCAACTCCATGTGCTTCAGTCCAAACTGCAGGTAGCAGGCCCTGGGGTTGGGACGCGGGGAGAAAAGGCAGGGTTTATGGGGGCAGTGACAGCAGTGAGGAGAGAAGCTGCTAGTGAGACAGGGGGTTCCAAAGGCAGCTGAGAGCATCTGGCTTTCAGTTCCTCACTCATTGGCCACTTTGGACCTGACTCACTGCTGGGGCCCTGAAATCTAATTGTGAGCTCAGCAAGGATGTCTGCACTGCTGATGCAAATGAACCAAGTGTTCACTGAATGACACCAACCAAATGCAAAGGGCTGGACTGGAATATTCATCAGCCTACTGTCAGCCCACTCTCTGCACCCCATCCCAGCACAGCATCCAGTTCGGAACAAAGGTCACTAACTTACTTACAGGTTGAGTATTAACTAACATCCTGCCAATGTAATTTTTAAGTAATTACAGGAGACCCTTGGCATTCTCAAGGGTTCCATCATTTCCAGCCTGTGTTACCTTGTAAACTTTTAACTAATCTCCTGAGCCTCAGCTTCCTCACCTCCAAAAGGAGGCTTATAATGGTACCTCCATTGCTTGTTGGGATTTTGGGAGGATCGAGTCAGGTAATCCATACAAAGCACTTAGTGCCATGCCTGGCATATACCAGCCTCCGTAAATATTAGCGTTTTTTTTTTGTTTTTTGTTTTTTGTTTTTGTAGATTTTACTTACTTGGTATGAAATTTTGAAGACCCACATCAAAAATTTACCTTTATAGGGGTACCTGGGTGGTGCAGTCGGTTAAGCCGACTCTTGATCTCTGCCCAGGTCATGATCTCACAGTTGGTGAGTTCGAGCCCTGCATCAGGCTCTGCACTGATGGTGCAGAGCCTGCTTGGGATTCTGTCTCTTCCTCTCTCTGCCCCTCCCCTGCTTGTGCTCTCTCTCAAAATAAATAAATAAACTTAAAATAATTTTTTTATAATTTGCCTTTATAATTTTACTGAAGCAGAAACCTGAGTAGCCAAACTAATTAAGACAGGTCACGTTAGTCTTACTGAAGGTGTGAACCCAGCTGGTCAGTGCACTACAGCCACATCTCCACATTTGTTGTTTCTTCCTCCTGTCACCTACAAGGCAACTCTGATGAAGATCTTTTTCTTTTTTAAAGGTTGTTTTTTTTTTTTAATGTTTACTTATTTTTGAGAGAGAGAGAGAGAGAGCACGAGCAGGGAAGGGGCAGAGAGAGGGGGAGATCTAGAGTCTGAAGCAGGCTCCAGGCTCCGCACTGTCAGCAGAGTCTGACACAGGGCTCAAACTCGTGAACCGTGAGATCATGACCAGAGCCAAAGTTGGACGCTTAACCAACTGAGCCACCCAGGCTCCCCATGAAGGTCTTTTTCTTTTTCACCTTAATTCTTTGAGAAAAATGACCCTACCACAGAAAAAAAAAAGTTGACAGTGTTAGAATGAGAAGAAAAGACAATGTGAAGACACCTAGAAAAGTGATGGGTGTTCTTCAATTTGGGTATTACTCAAATGAGTCCCTTTGAATAGTAAAGTCTAATGCATCGTTTAAATGTGAGGAACATAGCAAAGGAAGAACTAAAAATCCCAATTTTCCCATTTTCCTAACACTCCTATCTCTAAAATTCTAGTTTTCCTCTTCCATGGAATCTGTTCCCATCCTCCACCCCAGCACTGACCGGCTTCTGTGTCGGCCCCTCCTCCTCCTCACAGGGAGCAGACAGTAGAGACTTACAGATGAACCAGGCTCTGAGACTTCTGGAGAATGAGCACCAGGAACTGCAGGCCAAGATTGAACACCTGCAGGGGGACAGAGACCTGTACAGCTCGGATACGCAGCACCTACAAGGTACCCTTCTCCCCAGAGGCCTCTGCCTCAGTGAGCCCAAGTGAGCCCAAGAAAGGAAGCTGGGTAGAGAAGGCGGCTTCAGTCTTTGGTTGGCTTTGTGATTTCATTTGACCCGGAGGGACAGGCAAGGCTGTTTTAATCATCCAAGACTGAAAATGAATCACACTGCACTAGCGGATCTTGTAGTTATCAGCCTGCTTTTCCGGCCCATCCCCCGAGCCACGTTGCAGCACTCCTACTTCAGTCACACGTGCCAAGGCTGCATTTCTAATTCAGAAGGGAAAGGTCAGTTGAAACACAAGGCGCCGTGAAGGTTTCCCATCACAGCCTCTGTGTCAGCTGAGAGGACCAAATCGTGTGCAAATACAACTCTTAATTCAACCTGACGTTGTCGATGCTGATGAAATCCAAGGCACTTGGGATCTGGTTTACCCGTCTCAGAACTAGGACAAGTAGAAGAAAGAGCAATTTCCACTTGACACACATCAGAGGCCTACTAGGTCCCATTCTCGGGTGTCAGGTTCATGAAGTCTTAGTTTCGTCTATTTCGGTTTACATTATTTCATTTCCAGATCAACTGAAGAGGTCAGAGGAGGAGAAACTCGCCCTGGTGGCCAAAGTACAGCAGCTGCAGAGTAAGTTCCCTTTCCAGATCCTCAAGCAGCACAGCTGGCTCTTTGGTGCTCCTGGGGCTCCTGCCGCACAAAGGGCTTTGGGGCCCGGTCTTGGACATGTCCTTTACCTTTGTGCATTTTCAGACCTTCTTGGGAAGTGAGAGGTCATTTACATAGCTCTTCGCAAGTCAGTATTAGCCTGGTCTTTTCTTCTCTACTTTTCTCCTCCCATGCCAATGACAACCACCTGAATTTCCCCCAGAATTGCCATTTCCCTCAATCTTGATTTTAAAAAATGGGTTTTCTAAGCCAGTTATTTGATATATTGTAACTTATTATGTACATGAGTATGTCATATAGACTTCTGTCACTAGGAATGGTTCAGAAAATCAGCTCACACTACATATGCCTCAGTCCATTTCAAAACTACCTGTTGGGGCCAAAGAGGAAAAAGGACTTTTCAGAAGAAAAGGAGGCCATTGCTGAAAAGCTAGAGAACCTGATTCAGTTAATAGCTCTGCTGGCTGCCCACCGCCTTAACCTCTGCTACCCCAACAGAGATGTTTTGTGTAATTAGTATTAACAGAGAAAGGCAACCAGCAGTAGATGCCGAATACCTACAGGGCAGGAGCGGAATGGACCAGGAATCACTTCAACACCATGCCTTTATTTATTCAGTACATATCTACTGAGTCCCTACTAAGCACCAGGCACTTTAGACATACACACTGAGGACACAGTGCTGAAGAGAACTGACACAGCTCCTTCCCTAATGAAGCTTACACTCTAAGCTCTATAATAAAGTATGGAGCTTCTACGAACAAGTAAGTATGTGTCAGGCAGCAATAACTGCTAGGGAGAAAAATAAAGCAGCTTAAAGGGAAAACAGTTGCTATTTCATACAGGGTCATCTGGGAAAGTCTTCTAAGGTAACATTGAAGCAGAGACTTAAAGGTAAAGACATTGAAGGAAGAGACATAAGGACAGTGTATTCACAACAAAATACCACACACTGTGTGACTTAAAAAACAGAAATTTATTTTGTTCTGGAGGCTAGAGGTCCAAGGTCAAGGTGTTGCCAGGGCTGGTTCCTTCTGAGGGCTTTGAGGATAGATCTGTTCCAGGCCACTTTCCCTGGCTTGTAGATGGCCTTCTTCACCCTATGTTTCTTCATATGTCTTCTATCTATGGATGTCTGTTGAAATGTCCCCTTCTTACAAGGACACCAGTCATAAGACATTAGGGCCCACTCTGATGTCCTAAAATTCTTGATTATCTCTGTAAAGACCCTGTCTCCAAATAAGGTCACATTCTGAGGTACTAGGAGTCAGGACTCTCCCCCTATGAATTTGGGGGAGCACAATTCAGCCAGTAACAGATAGGAACATCTTGAATAATTAAGGTTTGTAGCAAAGTTCTGAAAACATTGTTTACAGTCAATATACAGACAAGTTCCTTGTGTCTTCCCACAGGTCTGCTTCAGAATCAATCCTTACAGCTTCAAGAACAGGAGAAACTCTTAACAAAGAAAGGTCAGCAAATTTACTTCCACAAATTCTAAGATACTGGTCTTTCCTTGCCTGCCTAGAGGCAGAGGAATGGACTACATGACCTCTTGGAGTCCCATGCAGTTCTAGGAGTCTGTGAGGTCAGGGATCTAGCAGAGCTTTTTAAGGACTGATCATTGGCTTTGAGAACACTTTAACTAGTTAGCCTCCTATCCTGAGAGGTACATAAACTGTGAAAAGAATTTCTACTCTCTCTGAAAACATGTGTGTGTTGAACATTTCAATAAACTGATTTTGAACTCAGGATTTAATGTCAATTTTTACATTTGACTTTCCAAATCACATCCCAAGTCCACACCTCCACACCATGCTGCATGCAACAGTCACCTCACTCTTAGCCCTCAAGAGTCTGCTGCCTTAACTCCCTGAGAAGAATGCATCATGTATCTGAGGGTGGGGGGCAAAAGTTCCTCATGTATGCACTCCAAGTGGTCTTTTGTTTTCTCATCACAATCACCACATAAAATATAAGGCAGAAAGTATTATACCCACATAGCACAAGCAAGAAAATGAAAATCTATGGTCATAAAAATTAAGGACGCAGCTAAGACAACAATCCAGAATTTCTGACTCCTAGTTCAGTGCCCTCTTCACCAACACTAAGACTTCTGCGTGGCTCAGAAACCACTTTTAACCACATGAAGGTGAATTCTATGATATGACAGCCATTCTCATTGACTGTGAAATAAGGACAGAAGGGGAAAGGGGTTAGTTCTATTGAAGCATCCAGCAAACCTACCAGAAGTACAACAAAAGAAATTGGACTAGTAAGTATTCTCTTAGAAATATCTGCCATTAAACGGGACTGGGGATACAAAGAAAAGTAAGAGGTCAACCTTGCCCTCACGCGGCTCAAATTCCAGCTGTGTCAAGGCTGAGCAGGGTCCCAATGGGAGAAAGTCAGAAAATTCTACTCCATGCAGTCTAGTCAGGGACAGGACCTCTCTTGTTCTCTCCCCTCCCTTCCCCTCACTCCAGACTTCTCTCAGTGATAGGGCCCTTCCTCAGAGGCGTGGACCGCACTATCACTGAGAATCTGGCTGCTTTTTTAGATCAGGCTTTGCCTGTGTGGAGTCCAAAGCCCTCCCATAAGGAAGTGGAACCTGAGGGTACAGGGAAGGAGAAAGAACGGGATTTCAGAGACCAGCTGCAAAAGAAGACTTTGCAGCTCCAGGCCAAGGAAAAGGAGGTGAGAACGTGACCTCAAGGTAGTGAGGGGCTCATACCACAATGGTAGGGAAAACTGCTGGGAGGCAGCCAGGAAGCAGAGATTTCAAAGTTTAAATTGTGATTGGATGCCAGCAGGTACTCACTTTGCTTTCAGGCTAACTTGTCCATCTTTTTCCTTCTTCATTTATACCAACCATTATGCAAGGTTTTGTTAAATAGTTACCTTTTATAATGTCAGCCTAAACTAAAACACACTTAATAAACATATTAACTCCTCAAACTTTGTCCTACATAGAGTTATCTTAAAACTTTATATAGTGTCTTTTAAGTAACAAACTCTTTCCATCTACATACTTAGAAACCTACATATTCCCAGAGTATTCACATGCAACTCAACTAGGTCCTGTTGAAGGTGCTTCTTCACCAGTACTAAGATCATTCCCAGGTCTTTTGTGCTATAAGAACTTCATTTTTTGGTGTCCGCATTTACAAAGCACTTGCACATACACTATCACATGAAAGCACTAACATGTATAATATATAGTATTATCATATGCATTATAATCAATCATTTAAATGAACACATTCCAGGCAAACTAAGTAAGGCAGCCCGAAGATAAACTGAAATCTCTGAGTAAAGGCTGGGAAGGGAGGATGGTGGTAAAAATTCCAAATGAATGAAGGGGTAACTCACATAGGGCCCTCTCCCCGACCTGAGCTCTATCCCAGAAGGAACTGGTAGTGATGATGTTGGTGGTATTCTCCCCCCAGTGCAGAGAACTGCATCTGGAGTTAGACAACCTCAGCGACGAGTATCTCTCCTGCCTGCGTAAGCTGCAGCACTGTCGAGAAGAGCTGAACCAGAGCCCACGGCCGCTTCCCAGAGTAAGAGGGTCTATCCTCCCATATCGCCCTGGATGATGGTGGGACAGGTCCTCCTTCAGTCAAATCTTGCAGATCATTCATCAACCCGCGCCAACGCTGGGCCAGCCCATTCCATTCAGCTTGGTTTATATACTTGAGTATAACAACTGTCGGGAAACACTTGCTCATGCAACCAAGCCTAATTTTCATGGAACTCTTGAGCCTAAAGGAAGAGGCCTACTATTAGCTAAAGTATGAAATGGTGTTCTTTTAGCCTATTATGAGCTTGTGGCAAGAGTAAGGAGAGAAGAAAAAAAAAAAAGAGTAAGGAGAGCAAAAGTACTACGGAATATGAATAGAGAATAATATAGTGTTGCTAAGTTATTTTCCATCCTTGATTACTCTAACCAGTATTTAAGTTATCTGGCCCTTGCTGGGTATGGTTCCCTAGGCCAGTGATCCTGGGCTTAGGGACAAGTAACCAGCCTTAAAGTGGTCTTTATCCCAAAGGAAGTGAGCAAGTGAGAGAAATAATGATATAAAAAGCTTTTTCTCCTCTACTGACCCAAGGTTTCCCACGGGGCTGGAATGGGAAGAAGGAAGATTATTTTTGTCTGTATCTTCTCCAAACAACCCATGGCCTCTTTCTCTTTCGCCCCTTCCCTCCTCACAGAGGCAATGTGGCCAATGGCTCTCGATGCTGATGGTAATGATTGCCATAGCACTGGCAGTGTTCCTGGCCAACAAGGAGAGCCTGATGATCTGAATCACTTCGGACAGCTGCCTGGGTGAAAATCTGAAGCAAGAAACTCAAAAAACTCAGAATGTTTACATACTTTAGAGTGTGGGTTTTCCCACAGAGATTTCTGACTTTATTATTTTTTTTAACCTACTGTAAAATAAACTTCACCTAACAAGTTTCTGTTCCTCTGAACTCTTAGTTTACCCCTGAATGACAGACACATCACAACACAATCATAAGACATTAGTGAATCCTGGTCTACTCTCCCTAGTCCGATTCAGTTGGTGGTATATAAACATGCAGTAAAACTTACCTAGTCCTCTACTTTCTGGCAGACACTGCCCACTGGGGCAGGTATATTTACAACCACCACACAAGAACAGACTACTTGACTTCCACCGCCTGTCTCCACAATCTTTCTTCTATCCCCTATCCAGTGAAAAATGAACAGACATCTCAGTTAAGTCACGAGGACTCCCTACTATAGAAATGGCAACTATGTACAACCAACACCACTACCACCTGTTCCCATGCCCACTGAGATGAGGACAACTGTTTGCAGAATTTTTCCCTAATTTTCTCAAGATGCTCAGAATTGGTCATTGAGATGCCATCCCTAACCCGGAGCTGATCATCTACTGAGCATCTTCTACATGAGAGAAGAGCTGAAGTCAGAGAGCCACAGCTGGCAACGTGACTATCTCGGAGGAGATGCTCAAGTCAGCAAAGTCATTCTGCCTCCTACATCGAGTTCTAAGGTCCTTCTCCCAAGTGTTTATAATCTCCCTCAGGGCTGGGAACAAGCTCTCGGGGACACTAAAGGAATAGAGCAAGACTGGGAACTGACCGAGCAGCCATGAGATCCGGGCAGTGAAAACCCGTAGCGGGGTCAGGGCTAAGCAGTTGCCATCTCCCTGGTTCAGATGAAAGGTATATGGAACAGGATAGCCCAGGAGGATCCCAAACACAGTACAGAGATTCCAGTCTGAAGAACGAAGTCTGCTGCAGGAGACTTCCAGGGATAAGTCCCTCTGCAGCCCTTGCAAATGTGTGATGATCTCAACCATTATGGCCTTCAAATCCTGAAGTTGGTCCAGGGAGCAAATAGAAGGGTGAGGTTGGGAGCTGGAAACATCCACAAAGGCTATGGTACCAAGCAGTACCTGCTCCAAGCGCTGACATACATGCTCAGGACTGACAATCAGGCTGTTTTCTCCAATCTCAAGGATGTGAAGTCCCTGGGTCAGGAAGCCCAAGCCCTGCAACTCCTCCAGATAGCTCTGGAGCTCTGATGTCCCTGCACAACTGCAATCATAGAGCAGGGCTGGCTTCAGTCCCCGGGCCACAGCCAGCACCTCTCCAGCTAGGTGAAGGCAGACGGCTCGGGGTGGGCCCCGTCTCTTTCCCATGCCCAGGGTCTGCTGAGCAGCTGCCACCAGCATCTGAGGACTTGGTGTTGACATGGGATCTGGAAGCAACATCAAGCATGGCCTCCTTACCTAGCCACAGTTCCCTGCCCTGGACCGCATCTGTAAGCTCCAGTCACTTGAGGAAGGGCCTAAAAACAAAGCAGTAGCAGGGACTGTTAACACCAGCCAGTGACACATCAGGAAACCTGACAACAGCCTTCCCCTAAATTTTACAGCATCTTCCAAAGATCTTTTTGTCCCTCCCTCTGCTTTGAAATGCTAATACAGACAAGATGAGATCATCAATCGTAACTCATTTCTAAGGCTGCCTTAGTCTCCCTTAGTCCCAAATTTCATGTGTCTTTCAGGCCTCATGGCTAGATTTATATTCTCTCTGATTTCTTCTAAATTTTACCTGTTGTAAACTACTTTCTTGGATTCAAACCTTAAGGAGTTTGGGGCAGAGAAGTGGCAGGGCTGTCTTTGGCAAAATTCCGGGCATTTCATCTAAAATTGCCCTTCTGAGGTAAAATTCTAGGTTCCAAAATTCTAGGTTTCCATTGCCAGCTTCCTCTGATCTTCCCGCCAATAACTAGGAACAGCGGTCTGATTAAATACACACAAGAATGTGGACTTACAACCACTGCACCCTGAGACGTAAAAGTAAATAAATAAAACCTGTTAGAACTGCAGGAGGGCTGTGTTTTACTTTTGTGGTCCCCGCCTTTCCCTTCTGGCCGATGTCGACGGACCCTCGGAAGATGGGCTAACTCCAAACCCCCCACCCTGTCCTGAGCACACTATAGTGATTTGTTAAATGAGGCAGGTCTCTTTCACACACGTACGTTCTGCTTCCACTTCCGCTGCAGGTTCGCAGGCTCAGAAATGCCTTCCAGTTTCGTGCGAGCTGCCGAGGACACGGCGAGGACCGTGGGCTCCGCCGCAATACTGGAAAACCCCTTCACCCTCTGGGTTCCGAGTCGGCGAAACGGGCCTACCGCTCTCGCCCAACACAAGCCCTCCCACCGCTTTCCGTGACGTCATCCATTCTCCTCGCGCGCCTCGCGTTAGAACCTCTGGCAAGTCTGTGCCGGAAGTTTGGGCTCCTAAGGCCAGGCCCTTTCCGGCCAGACAGAAGCCGGCCCGCCTCTCTGAGTAGGAACGGGGAGGGGCGGAAGTGCACGAAGGAAGGCGGGACCTGGTGAAACTAGCAGCCTGTCGTTGCCCTCACGTGGCTTCGCGTCGTGCCCAGCCTGTGTGTTCTTCAGGCTGAGAAGCCTTAGGAAGGCACGCAACGCAAAAACACCCTTTGATTTGTGTCTGGAGAAATGCGCTCCCCCCCTCCAAACGAAGCCTATCCCGTGGCAAGCGACATGTTTTACACCTCACCTGTGCGTGGCGCTGCAAAGTTGGTTTACTTTGATCTCCCTAAATGCTAAATTTGAGACTCTGAATTCCTAGAAGTGGCTGCACAAGTGCTGTCCTGCCCAAGATTTGTCATCTCTAAGCAGGGTGTGAAGGGCATGAGCATTATTCACTCTGAACAAAGGTGTGCCAGGCACGATTCTAGGCGCTGGCGCTCTTACAACGTACAAAATAGACAAAAAACCCACCTTCCCGGAGCTCAAGTTAGAGGAATTCAATTTCCTGACTTCACATAAGAGCAGACATGCAGAGGCTTTTCAATCTGCTCAACAAGAAGAAAGTGTGATTTCGCTGAAGGTTTAACGCTCCTGCCAGCTAAGAATTTCTTGAGAAAGCTCATCTGAGGAAATGGCCCAGACTCCATGCTCCATGGGCGGGACAGATGCAGAGGGAACTGTGGGCTCCTACACCGGACGTTGCACTCCTGGCTCTACCGTGGCGGCGTCTTCAGCCGGTGAAGAGAGGCAACTATGGAGTAAGGATGAGGCCTGCCAGCATGTAGGAACCCCCAGGCTAACACTGGTCCTTAGCTCAGAAGGAGTCAGAAACAGAGACTAGGAACTAATTTGAGGATTTTATTTTCCATGGTGGTTTAGCAATAAATCTGTAAGATGCAAGGCTTCCTTAGTTCATTCATTTATTCTAACAACAAATACAGTTGACCCTTGAACAACCCAGGTTTTGGGGGGTGCTGTACACAGGAGATACTCTGTGTATAACTTTTGACTCCCCCAAAACTTTACGAATAGCCTACTATTGACCAGAAGGCTTTCTGATAATATAAGCAATTAGCACATATTTTTATTATAGCAACATGTATTATATACTGTATTCTTACAATAAAGCTAGAGGAAAAAATGCTAAAAAAATATATGAGAAAATACGTTTATAGTACTCTACTATATCAAAAAACAATCTGAGTATAAATGGGCCTATGCAGTTCAAACTTGTGTTGTTCAAGGATGTTATATTTGAGAACATACTATGTACCAGGCACTGGCAACAAAGTCCAAGACAAACAGTCCCTACTTTCAGCAATTTTGTAATCGAGCAGGACACAAATGCTGAGCAATTACCAGGGAACAGATTATTCTGCAAAAGGAAGTATAGGATGATATGGGAACATAAAACCAGATACCTAATTATATAGGGAAGGAACAGCCCAGATCCAACACTTGCTCCCCCAATTTACCTATAGTGTTGTGTTTTGTTTGGTTTTGAACTTTGAGCTAACCTGGTTTGGTGGGGTGGACAGTGAACAAAAAGAAGAGCTGGTGACACCATCTAATTCCCTTTCCACTCTTGAGCAACGTGGACACAAGGAAGTAGAACACATCAAGAGTGTGTCGCCACTAAAGGAGATAAAGACTCTCCCAAGAAAGATACACCTCGTATCTATCGATCCATCGGGACCAGAGAAGGAGAACTGAGGGAGATCAGTGGACAGCACTGCACTCTCCCAGCATTGTAAAAACAATAGAAAACATGGAAGAAACCAGGCTGTCTCATGAAGACCACATAGAACCACTCATCCATTCCTCTGACATGTTTGGATTTTTTATTACAGTCACATACTGGAAGTTTGATCCTTCTTGGCCCTTCAAAACACAATTTTCAACACTGCCAGCTCATATTATCTGGACCCCCAGCCAGATGGACAGACTGGCTATTAGCCTCTCCAAGAATAAGGGAAAAGCACTACCCAGATCTAGCAGTTGCCCTCCCAATTTACCTACAGTGGGTTCTTTTTAACTTTGAGCTGGGCAGGTATAGACAGAGGCAGCCAGACACAAAGACCAAATCCTTCACGTCACCCACTCAACAAAATGATCAAAAAATATAAAGGTTCTATACCTTGCATGTTTTCTAGTTTCTAGGAGCCCAACTTCTGCTCACAGATCAACACCTGACATTTACCCAGATTTCTCTTGGTCATACTTTAGTAACAGCAGATCCCACTAGGTCCCTTAGAGACCCTAAAACCACAGCTTTAGCATTCTAAATAAGTCCCACTGCCACCTGTGACTGAATTGAGCCTAAGGCTTTTGAAGCTGCCTGACTTTTCAGCTAGCTCAACTTCAGTAGCAAATGGGGGATGGCCTGGTTTAAGTGCAGCACACTAGACAGGGGTTTTCTCATTATGGCCTGGCATGGATAGGCATCAGTATTCAAGAGGATTAGGGGCCTGCAACCAGAGATTAACATCTTGTTCTCCATTTAGGTTTTAGAGTTTCAATTATGCTTGTCTTTAAAAAAAAAAAAAAAGGTTGGGGGGTAGGACAGAGAGGTCAGGGATGGAGCAAAAGTTAACAGATAAGACCAGTCTGTGGCAGACATAGTTGCAGTGTTCTACACCATTCTTCACCTGAGTCCTTCACGCCCAGCCACCTCCACAAGAAGGGAGACAAGCAGGTTTGGGCCAGGTGAGCCTTTTGCAGAAGAGCACAGCCTAGTCCTCCTTCACTTTGGCCTTAAAACTGGATACCCCATTTTTCCAACAGCAAAAAATCCAAAGGGTAGTAAAATTGTAAAAGTTTCCAAACAAGAACGAAGTGTCCCTGTTGTAGTCACGAGTTTGTCCTACATGGCCCAGCGCACTCCCAGGTCTTCCTCAAAGAAAAAAAGGAAAAAGAGCTCTATCTTTTCTGAAGAGTACCACTGAGTCATATACTCTTATCTACACCCGCCCCTGCACCCCCCCCCCCACCACAGTGTTATTTGAGTGGTGGCAAGGTAGATACCGGACAACCAATTCTGCATAATCCCTAGGCCTTCTGTTGACAGATTCCCTTTAGAAGCTCAGTTTATGAGGCTTTACTCCACAGACCAGGTGACTTTCAGACTTTGGCACATATTTCTATTTAGATATCAAGCTTGGTTCCTAAGCAACTAGCCAGTTCCCCTCCCTCTCTCTTACCCCGTCAGGGAGCCAAGCTTACTATACTAGCAGAACAGGTCAAACGGTGATCAATCTTGGACAAATCAGTGCTTGAGGGAACTTTAATAAAAGGAAAAAAAATAGTGCTAGAACAATGCAGAAGGGTTCTGTTCCAGGCAGTTTTTTTGCCTTGTACAAGTAGAATGAAGTCATCAGGCCAGAGTTTTAAAGCTGGCATTGTTTCAGGCATTGTTCCACCCCTTCATTTTATAGTAATGAATCTGAAGCCTAGAGGTTAAATAACTCGGTAGTTCAAGGTCATACCACTGAAGCAGAGGTGCAGCTAGAAGGCTGGTGTCCAAACTCCCAGGTCAAATCTCCTACTACATTACACTAACATGGGGAGGTTTAAAAAAGAAAGGGGGGATATGAAGGGTGATTTTTCCATAAATTAAATCAACTTTAAAAGTCAAGCATATGTGGAGAGTTGGAGACCATTGTAAGATCGTAAGAAAGGAGAGGTTTAAGAGCTGGTTAAATCTGAATAAAAAATATCCATATGTACAATACTGTAAAAAAAAAAAAAGATGTCATTCATGATTACTGGGCTGGCAGGGCAGTGGGTAGTTGCATGCTGGGGGTAGGCTGCATGGGCTGCCAGCTTTCCTGGGTTTGGAGGATGCGGTACAGCTGTTTCAGCTGAGCAACGATGTTATCTTTGATGTCCGGAGTTGAGATCTGCAGGCGGACACTGCCACTGTCAAAGGACCGTGTAAAATCACCAGAAAACATCTCGTAGATCATCCGAGCTACCACCGGAATGACCTGTTCAGGACACAGAGCACACAATTATCTGGTGAAGAAAAGGAATTGTTAAATAGCAGGAGGGGGCGCCTGGGTGGCTCAATCAATTAAGCGTCCAACTCTTGATTTTGGCTCAGGTCATGATCTTGCAGTTTGTGAGTTCGAGCTCCACATTGGGCTCTGTACTGATGGTGCAAATCCTGCTTGGGATTCTCTCTCTCCTCCTCTCTCTCTGCCCCTCCCCCCCACCCTCCCCCTCGTCAAAAATAAATAAATAAAATTAAATAAATAGATAAATGGCAGGAGGGACTCAAGATCGAAGGAAGGACCAGTGAGGCCCTGGAGAAGTCCCAACTCTAATGTCTAGATAACGCCTCTGAACCATCCTGCCAAAATTCACTCTAGAAGATAAAAAAAAAAAAAAGAAACCTGTATGTATCATCACACTACATGCCTAAGCAAACAGCTGCTTATTTAGCAAGACTTTTACCCACATTTCCTCTGTCACCTTTTTGTACAAATCCAGGGACCAAACCCAAGTGGTCTTGCTGCCACTTATTAGAATAAAGTTACATTCTTAAAAGGAACTCAGAAGGTTTTTCTAAGGGGCACCTGGGTGGCTCAGTCAGTTGAGCCTCTGACTTTGACTTAGGTCATGATCTCGTGGTTCGTGAGTCCAAGCCCCATGTCAGGCTCTATGCTGACAGCTCAGAGCCTGGAGCCTGCTTCAGATTCTGTGTCTCCCTCTATCTCTGTCCCTCCCTTCTTCTCTCTTTCTCTCTCAAAAATAAATAAACATTAAAAAATTTAAAAAAAAAAAGGTTTTTCTAAAAGAGATGGAAAGGATTATATCCTTCCCAGCAAGATTCTGATGTCAGTGAGGGAATGAAAGAGAAGATCTTCACTAAATCAGTCACCCACTTTGAGGACCTTGTATTCTCCAGCTTGGCCCTGCTTTAATAGGACCTACTTGGTTCTTGCAATAAACAAAGCTTGAGTCGGCTACTCTATCTGATGGGATTAAAGCCCACGTAAGCTGATGGATCTTTGCTCAGCACAACCCTAGTCTTAGGGGCTAAAGCACTGGTAAAAAGGCAAAGAGTTGTTGACACATCCTTATCTCCTCACCTGAACCAAGATGAGTTTCCTTTCCAGGGGCTTCCCATCAGGCCATTCTTCCCCAAAGCATAAATAGATCTCAAATGGCGGCTGCTTCTCTATCTGTCCTTTCTGGTGGGCAATGAGATCTGTAGAAGGTGGAAGAGCAAGTTTGGTGTACTGGGTCATTCCATATCCACTCAGTTAATACCATATTTTATGCTGTCCAATATGGTGACCACTAGCCACATGTGGCTATTAAATTTAAATTAATTAAAATCAAATAGTTCTTTAGTCATATGAGTCACATATGCTCAATGGCCCCATGTGGGCTATAGTGGAAAGACAAATATACAACATTATCATTTCAGAGGGTTCTGTTGGACGTCACTGAACTAGACCTGAGGTTCAAATTATATTGTAAAATCCACATTTCAGTATTCTCCCTAAATTTGTCTGCTTGAATTTGCCACTCAGATTCCCAAATGAGAAGAGTATATCTTTTGCTGATTATGATGATGTCACCTTCCAAAGTTAAGGATAAGCTGGTGGCATTTGGTAGTAATGACAAGGCTGTCTCCCTCTTCTGCTATTAAAACAGCCACAACCAACCTAAAAATAGCTTCCAAGTACATAGCTTTGGAGTGGAAAGCCCTTCTTTGTTGCCCAGGTCACTTTCAGTTTTCAGCACTAAAGTTCCCTTGACTTCCTCCAGAAGTAGTTTTTTATTAAGATCTTTGCAGATCCAAGAAGGGGGTGGGGAAGGCAAGGAGGAAAACCTTCCAGGGAACAGTGCCCAACCATCAACCTTCTGAAAAACGACTTACCACTAAGGAATGTTTCCAGACAGAATAGTTTGACCTTCTTTTGTCTCTCAATCAGGTTGGGGGCAACAGGTGATGGGGCACATGGCCCAGACCAGTACACCTTGCACTGGCACAGCCTGATGGCATAAATGGCATGACCGCTGACCTCTAGGATCAGTCCTCTGTCCATGACATCTAGCAGTTTACTGGTGAACAGCTTCTGCTTCTCATTGGTGATGTGCTCTGGACCTGGGAACTTGACCTGCTCCAGGCTGACAGGACCGAAGAGCTCCTCTTGGTCAGGCATGGGACCCAGGTCCCCATAGAAGAGCCGGCAGCCCTGGGGGTTGCTCACCGTCATGGTCTGCCCATATTCCTTCCCACGGTACTGAAACTTGATGTCCAGGTCAGTCACTGCAAGGTGAGAGAGGACAGTGAGAGTCCTGCTCTGCTGCTCGGCCTGTCTATCCTTGAGACTCATACAAGTCCATCAAGATCAGGCCAGTTTTCAACCAGCATTCAGGAAGGTCACTGCCATAGTTATCCTTCCTGTAATAAAGGGAGACATCAACCTATTCCTGGAATATTCAGTCAAAAGGCTGCCTTAAAGCAGACAGTTCAAGGTCCCTGTATACTATCTCTGTTTAATCATCACACCCTAAGGGCTAGAATTTCTCCAGGCAGACTTCTGGGGCCAGTCTCCTCACTTATACTGACTTAAGTCTTCACATCAGGAAGCATTGGAAAGAGCTAAAAACCAAAGTATCTGGTTTGTGTCACATTTTTGGCTCATTTTTAAAGAAATTATCCCAGAGGAATAATAAAAAAATATCAATCCGTCTTCTGAAAACATATGAGCACACTCTGTGGATCTGTTCTAACAATTTATCATAAAAGGACACAGTTCACAGCAAAGTAAATTTTCACTCATCAAACCTCCATTGAACCTTATAGATCTTATCAAAGCTATTAGCCTCTTGGACAAAATGCTAGCACCTGCATCCCCACCCCCCACCCCATCCCCACTACCACCACGTACACTGTGAAAGGGAGATGGGACAATGACATTGATTCTTCATTGAGATCAATTTGTGTTCAATTCAGAAACATTTTCTCCCACTCAGCAGCCCCTCAAATTCTAAGAGCCTTCTTTATTGAATCCATGTTAATTCATCTTCTTATCCCACAACTGGCCTTGTCCCCAGATCTCCTAGCCAAACTGATTAACCTAGGATTTCTACCCACCTAAGAGGTGAGTAGCCTAGAGCTGCAATGAATCAGAGCACTCCCATGGGCAAGTAGATATGAACTAATGTTTCTTTACTTCTTCCCTGGTGACTCATCGGCCAGCCAGGAACCAGACAGAGGCTGCCTGGAGGATAGGTAGCTACTCTATACATGGCAAATAAATGGAAGCAGAAGGTGGGGCAGGGAAGGGACTATAACAGGAGCTAAAGACCCAACTAGAAAGATCAAGGCTCACTTACTGGGGAGAGAGCTTATCCACAGCTCTGGAGAGCTATAGAAAGGCTGTATGGGTGCCTGGGGTACTTCCATTTCCAGAGGTTCAGTTTTAGGCCACACTGCTTCAGGGCTGCAGTTACCCACACTGCAGTTGCCCACACTGGCTGGTGCCATGGGAGAACCTAGAACAGAAGGATGCGGGTGAGCAGGCAGGGGTACCACATACGTACATCACCTGGTCTGAGGCTCTAAAACCTAACAAGATCAACAGACAAGAGTCAAACACTGGACTATAACTTGGTGTGGCAGCAACCCATCAATGAATGATTCCCACAACTAACATGATAATAAGGTTCCCCTCCTTCTTCTGCTTCCTAATCGTATTAGTTCTCCCATAAACTCATCGTTCAGAAAACCTGCCTTTGTTGACGATTAACAGACATGTGAGTCTTCTCTGGGGTTAAATTAGAATGGGCATGAATGAGAGGCTCCCTGTTGCAGATTTCGACCCCAGCAATTAAGTAGGAGTTGGCTGTCTTCAATAAAATGAACTCAACTGAATTGATTAGTTTTCAGTGTATAGAAATTCCATTAAAAACAAACAAATACTTTTAGATACACAAAACATCTGAAAGGATACCCCAAAACCTGAAAGGATCTCTTTGCTCCAGGGAAGCTGAGCAGGAGGTTCAGAGACAGAAAGGAGGGAAAACCTTTTAACTGATTACCTTTGTAATAATCAATAAATTGATTCATTTGTACCATCTTGAATTTTAAACCACGTAAGACCACTATTTATTCAAAAGCATCTAATCAAAGCTTTTTAAGAAAGATAGTGAAACACCCATCCTATTTTCCTGCTCTTGTCAGAGTTGACTCACTCCAAAGTCTACAGATTTCTCCTCCTAGCCTCACCTCTTAGGCATCTATCCTTCAACAATTCTTCCTCTGCCCCAACAGCTCTGAAATCATAGAAGTTAATGTTTCTTTGACCCTTTGTGCACAAGCCTGGTTAAATCTATGTACCCATTTTACTTTTTTGTTTTTAACAGACGTCCCACATCTTCCCAAAAAGGATCCAAGGCAGCCCGTTACATAAGGCCACACAACTTTAGTTTAGTAAAATATGAACAGAAATAGGAAATCAAGATCCTGGAAATAGGTTGCATCCTTTTCAGGGGTAAGAATAATAGAATAAGTCAGTAAAGGATTTGGGAAAGGATCTCACATCTCCAGGTATCCAGCTCAAATCACTAAGTGGGAATGTAGCACGTGGCAAAACGGACCGTGAAAAAGCTCAATGATATTTTTCTTTACTCATCACTTGGTTGTAAAGATGTAAATGGCAGGTTAAGTGAAGGAGGGCAAGTGAAAAGACAATAAGGGTTGTTTCTTGATTCTCAAAGGCAAGGGAATCACCTAGAGTAGAGTACTCCAAAAGAGCAAAGGAATCATCTTGATATATTAAATTCTCTAAATGGCACAAGTATCTCATTTGATCTGTAGCAGCCAGATGGAATTAGAAAGGCAATGACAGCTTCTGAACTAAATGCATAGCATTTGCTCCTAGTCAAATGGACAGTCCAAGTGAAGATGCTGAAAAGCAATTCACCTCGTGTTTGAGCTTCTTCAGAATGTGCAGTGGCAGAGTCACGACCTACCTTGTCACAGTGACCTTCCAATCTCTCATTTTTCCTGGGAAGCTGAATTCAAAAAGTCCATAAGGGAAGCAAAAAGTCTCCTGCAGATAAATGCTATCAAAGCCTAGTATTAAGAGATGTAGAAATCACAAGATTCTCATGATATAGCCCTCGCAAAGTAGACTCTGCTAAGAAAGTGACACAAAATTCATACCAAGAGAAATAGTGAAAGACTTTGCCTACAATTCATAAAAATGGTATCTGCTGCACTTGGCCTTAAGGAAAATTAGTGAAATTTATAACTGATGTATTTGTATATGGGATTGAGAACGAATTTGAATTTTTAATTTCTCTGAATTATGTGTAAGATTCAGATGTCTCTAGGCCTGGAAGCCACCCTCTGGGATAACTGGGCCAGCAGACTTCCTTTGTCTATGACCCCTACTTGCTAATGGACCAGCAGCTTGGCCACAGGACCTGGTCACTGCTCCCAGTGCCGTGGGGGCCGAGGGGTCAGCAGTTGCAAAGGCAAAGCCTCTTCCATCCTCCTCACTCTTCTGTACCACCTATCACCCCCACTCACCATTGATGTTCAGGAAGGGGAAGGTGTCCTGGATGGGAACATGGTGCTGTGACTGGTCAAGCTCATCTTCCTCATCTTCTTCATCTACATCATTATCCTTCTCATCCCAAGGAGCAGATCCAGTGGATCCTACCCGAGAAACAGACACACAAGCCACCAAGTGAGCCACTCAGGTTGCACCACCATCCTTGCTGCTGATCCACTGTACATATTAGGTACTGTTAGTACAGAGGTTCCCCGGGTTCAGTGTGCTCCCTCCACATCCTAGCCAAAAAGAATGGGAACCAAAGCTGTATTAACCTCTGGCTCCAACTCCTATTGAGCCCTAACATGAGCTTTCTTCCCCTCCCCTACTTAGGACCTGCACGCCCTACTCCCCTTTCCTAGAAATCTCTTAATTCCTACTTTTGCTACACATTAACATCGCTTTTAAGGACTCAAGAACACTAACTTCTCTCCTTTAAGCTTAAAGTGAGGACAGATGCTTCCCTCTTGGCAGGGGCTCACTAGATTCACTGGAGGACAAGTCTAAATTGTCTGGCCTTTAGTTGGTACTTGCCAGGCATTGGGTAAACAGGAGGATCAGGTGATATTCGCTTAGAAAAAGTATCCTACAAATTAAATAATCACTCATCCAACATTTACAGAGAACTTAATAGCTTTTAAATGTCATGTCAGTTGAGTCTTAACAATAGTCTTTGAAGTAGGCAGGAAAGATGAGAACCCAGATTTTACCATTGAAGAAACTGAGGCTCAAAGTTCATATGACTTGATTCGATGTTTCACAAGTAGCAAAGTGATAAGAGCCAGGTTCAGAACTCAAACCTACTAAGGTTTAATTCCTCTATCTTCAAAACTACTTGACCTCTCCTCTCAGTGGTGAGTCCCAAAGGAAGCTCTTCCTATAGTAGGAATCTACATAGCCTCTATATTCTAATGCTTTAAGCAGTCAGGCTAGTGAGTATTCCCCTAAGTGAACAAGAAGATTTTGTTGTCTTTACATCTTTTGTTCTCTGAGTCCTTCCTAGGGAAAGGCCTTCTTGCTTTACCAATCTTAAACTTTGTAAGAGATTTTCAAGTCAACTATCTCTTTTTTATTTAAGTTTTTTAAATGTTTATTTATTTTTGAGAGAGACAGAGCACAAGCAGGAGAGGGGCAGAGAGAGAGGAAGACAGAGAATCAGAAGCCGGCTCCAGGCTCTGAGCTGTCAGCACAGAGCCTGACACAGGGCTTGAACTCATGAGCCATGAGATCGTGACCTGAGCTGAAGTCCAACGCTTAACCCGACTGAGCCACCCAGGCGCCCCCAACTATCTCCTTAAGAGCCTAGCCCAGAACCTGGTTCACTATCCCCGTCTCCCCAGCAGCTGGGGCCTCACCTGGGTTAATGATTGACCCCTGAGGCTGGGGAATGTCACACACTTGATATATCTTCACTGGGTTCATGGGCACTTCCTTGGTGCCATCATACATCAGGTTGAATTCCCTGCTCTTGTTGAGAGCACAGCGGAGCTGGGCCTTCCATTTAGCCGGGTCAGGGTCATCCACTCCTTCCTGGTACTTCCCAGTCTCCACAGCCCAGGCCTGAAGAATAGGAAACTGTAGTGAATGCCTGCTGTTGCCCAGTACAAAGTGTACTCACCCTCTCCCATACAGACACACATGCACACACACCCCTGCCTTGCTGCCCCACCATCCCAATCCCAATTTAGAGAGCCTACAGCAGGAAACACCACCCTCAGGACCAGGCAAAGCAGGGCCTGAGGGAAATTAAGCCATAAGTAAACACAATCTTTTGAAAGGAGGAGCCTCATCTCAAGTGTTGATGCCAGCACCACCTGTCAAGAGTGGCTGTAACGAGGGTTAAAAATAAAGAAAAGTCTGGAAAAAAATACAATTCACTCTTGAACACTATAGGGGTCAGGAATACTGACTCCTTGCACAGTCAAAACTCCACATACATTTTTAATTTTTTTTTTATTTATTTTGAAAAAAGAGATAGCGAGTGGGGAAGGGGGCAGAGAGAGAGAGAGAGACAGACAGACAGACACACAGACAGACAGAATCCCAAGCAGGCTCTGCACTGTCAGTGCAGAGCCCAGTGAAGGGCTCAAACTCATGAACCATGAGACCATGATCTGAGCCGAAATCAAGTCAGACACTTAACTGACTCAGCCACCCAGGTGCCCCAAAAATCCACACATATAATTTTTGACTCCCCAAAACTTAACTACTACTAGCCTCCTGTTGACCAGAAGCCTTACTGGTAACAGTCGATTAACACATATTTTGTATATCATATGCTGTATTATAATGAAATAAGCTAGAGAAAAGACATGCTAGTAAGAAAATCATAAGAAAAATACACAGTACTGTATTTGTCAAAAAAAAATCCGCATATAAGCGGACCTGCACAGTTCAAACCCATATTGTTCAAATGTCAACTGTATACACCAAAATGCTAGTGGTAACTTTGGATAGCAGGATTTCAGGTAAATTTTTTTGGCTTATTTGTTTTGACATTAATTACTTACAAGACAGAAGGAGATGGCATGTGATATGAAGAGTTTGGCCTTGCTGTTCCCTCCCCACTACATCCCTCACTCTGATGCTTAAATAATTGTAGAAAACAAGTACCTTTAGGAATAAGAGCCTGTAGGAGGACAGGAAGCACACTCTGGGAGTTCAGCTGAACACTGAGGGCCTCATTCAGCTGACCCCATGTCCTAGTAAACCCCCACCCCCTGCCCTTCCCTAGTTCCTCAAAGTCCCACTTCACTGGAAATACTTTGCTGCAAACACCAGGGGCTGGTGGCATGAGCTAAAACCACTTTGGCTCCTCCACTCTGGTTTTCAGTTTCCAGGTCCAATGGCATGTCTGTTTCCACTCACGGGATATCCACTCTCCCCGGCTGCTAATACAGTCTCAGATCTCTATGCTTTCTTCAGGACATCACGTTCTGATGCAGAGAAGGGGGATGTCATTAGCAGAGTAGTCAAGATCAGGAAGCACACACCAACTTGTTCAAGTGGACAGGGCACACGTCCAGTCCCAACTCTCTGCCTCTGCTTCTGACCTCAAGCTGAAATGGAAATGTCCTGCCCCATCCTTTGAGATCTCTGATCTCCCTCAGTCCCTCCCTGCAGAACCTGACCATCACGAGGAAGTTTCTTCCAAAACTAATTTAAATCCTTATCTTCTAATTCCAGCTCACTTCTTACCATTTCCTCAGGCTTGGGGGCACCTGTTTCGCACTATAGGATGAAGAGGTCTGCCCTAGGTGGCTGCACTGGCACCATTCCAAACAGCTCCCCACAGGGGATTTCAACTTCATCGATCCCTAGGGTCTGGGAAGCACATCTCCAGTTGTGCCTGACTGCTGCCTTGCCACATTTACCTTTCCGTTTATTTGATCCCCTGTACCCTCTCCCACTCTGGCCCCACCCAGCTGGCATGGACTGTGCTGACTTTGGCATGGGTCTTCAAGTTTCTGTGGCTCCCTAAATCCCTGCCCCTCCATGGAGAGCAGCCAGACTAACCCAGAAGCACTGCCCCAGCCTTACTGCTCACAACACAGACATTCCTCCTCAGGACCCACTCAGAAGGTTCAAAGGGCCAGGGCTGATGCAGCAGATCACAGTACCAGACACATGGCATTCACTGGGATTTATAAACATGACTTACTCAAACCCATTCTGAGTCTTGCTTCTGACACTCGGGTCACTGTGGAGGTCCCTATTCCCCTTCCAGAAATGGAAGTAACCTCTGTATTTTGATGGCAATTCACTATTTCTCCCCATACATTATTTCACTCAATTCTCATGACAATCCTCTGAGGCAGGCAAGACTGGTTTCGTCTCCATTTTACCAAAGGGGAAGCTAAAACCCAAAGAGACTATGTGACCTGTTCAAGACCATATGTGCAATTGATAGTAGTAGGATTTGAAATCAGATCTTCCAATTCCTGGTCAGAATGAGGTAGTATGGTAATGGGGGAGCAGATAGGCTTGGGTTCAAATCCAGGCCACACCCATTGCTGGATGTGTGATTCTGGCAAATTATTTAGTCCCCCTGAGACTCAGCCTCTGCATCTACAACATAAGAGGAATACCCCCCCCCCTACAGAGTTCCTGAGAATTAAATGAGATAGTGGACACCCATTTAATGCTAGCACCCCGCTGCTTCCCCCTCCCCCCGACACAACCTGCCCAAGGCCTGTCAGAGCTTGGGATGGGTGAAAGCACCCTCACTCTTCTCCTGACTTAAAGGCCCTCCCTGACTATTCCACAAGCAGAGATCCAGATATAAATAAGAAAAGCTTCCTGCAGCCACTTTTTTCTCAAGCCCGAAGCACACAGATTGCTCTCGTGAATAGGGCTTTCAGGAACCAGCCTCTTCCCCCATGGCCAGCCACCCCCAGCCACCAACAGCAAATCCAGTTTCAGACCAAGGCCACAACCACAAGTCAGCTGGGCCAGGGCAGGTCAATTCCCCCCTCCATGCCAACTCCAGCAATTGGTACTGGTTTCAAGATGTCTTCCCTACCATTTTCATACCGTTATTTAATTGGTAAATTAAAAGTGCTCCTTTACTTTCTTTCTAAGTGCTCTCAGACCAATTTTCTCTCCACTACCTGGGTCTATACCTGATATAACTGAGTTGGGAAACATCTCTCAGATGGCTCTCCTTTGAGGGGCGAGCCCACCTTTTCTGGTCCAATCTCAGCAAGAACTTGGGGTGTCACTCTTGAGGGGCCCAGCATAAGGACCGGATTTCCTTCTGACTTCCAGCTTAGAGAGGGAAGAAGAGGCTAAACTCACTTCTCTGTGACTTGGAGAGGCAGGAACTTAAGCCAGCAGCTGACACAGAAGACTGGCCAGCACAGAGCAGTTGGTCCGGAGCAGAGGCACAGGCTCCAGAGTTACAAACAACATAACACTCCTTCCCACAACCAGCTTCCCACCTACGTCTGTCTTAAGTCAAGCTTTGGCTTCACAAGATTTTGTAAAAGGCCAGTGATTAAATCTGGTTTTCAGTTAAGTAAAACAATTCTCATATCAGGTATTTTTTATTTAAGAAAACATATTTGTAGAATAAAAGCTTGCACTATATCATCTCTCATTTTTAAGCAGAGGTGATGGGTTGGGTAAGGGATTTTAATACCAAAAGAAAAACTTGCAAAGAACCCTCTACACCCATCCTATGGTCTATGTTAGGAGCCTGCTAACACTCAGTAGTTCTGTCCTGGGTTGGAGAGCTGTCCCTGGCCCAAGCTCCATAGCAAGAACCCTGAGTGAACGAAGAACAAGAGTTATCTGCTGACCCTGGGAGCTTTTGGAACAACCCCATCAGTCCAATCATTTGTAGTTTAGCCAACTGCACCCGGGATCTTTTGGGATGTGAGTCGAGCTCCTTCGACCAATGGGAAAGAATAAACGGCCTCAAACATTATGGACATGCCCCAGCAGGAGAAATTACTACGCCTAAGTTTGGGCACCCCCTTCATAAACATTCTCTCTGATGCAGGAGCATTTGGATCTAGTGTATCCCCATGCCAAAATAGAAAACAGAACAACCGAAAACATCCACATAGGTCTGATAGAACCGGTCCGATGGTAGAAGAAGTCCTTTACCTTGAAAATGGTATTTTCCTCCTCTTGTTGGGGGCTATGCCGGGTGGCATGTTTCCAGGGAATCTGGAAGCGCTTGGAGTCCCTGTGTAGCCAGATGAGCCCAGGGTACAGGCCACTATCCACCTGGGCCACCAGCCAGGGCTTCAGCCGAACTCTGCGGGGGTGGAGGGCCATGATCTGGGTGGAGGGGTAAAGAGTAGAGAGCGCAGGAGAATTAGGCCAGCCTCTGGGAACTTTTCCCAGCCACTGTTCCCGTATGATAGAGCTACAGTTTCATTAGATTACAGCAAAGAAACTAAATATGGGAATACACTGTGCCAGGTAAGGAAGAAAAGAAAAGAGGTTAAAAGGTCCTTTTGATTCTTATTCCAAAGCCATTTATGCTTCATGTTCTAGCCAAATCAGACTTATCATGTAAGTGGATCACATTTCTTCTATTTAAATCCTGAAGCAGAAAAAGAAAAAAGGATGATGTCATCCCTGCTGGAACACAGTCCTTCCTGAAGAACCAAGGGCTCTTGGAATTGCTCTTTTCAATCTCATCTCAGGAAAAGGAAGAAAAAAAGGTACGGAAACAGCAAAGATACAGGGTAAGAATTTGAAGCACACTCTCTTTTTCAACAAGAGAACTAAAGGCGAGTGGGGAATATTTTAGGAAGAAATGACCCCATTGTGGTGAGAGAGAAGTAGACAAGGGGCAGGTCCTGGTTCCAACATCCTCACTTACAGAGATGAGCAGGCAGTGTCTCCACGGGGTTCTGAAGAGCTGGACCTCAGGTCAGCTTCCTTTTCTCTGGACCACCCAAAGACTCTGGAGCAAGAAAAAAGGGGTCTGAGTTGGTTATCAACAGGACAATCCAGTGGCTGGGAGAATACTAGGGAACATGGGAGACAAAGGCTCTGAGGACCCTTTCTTGCACCTGACTCCAGAAAAGTCCAGGAGCCCTAGAATAATCAAATGCTACAGTTCCTAAACTTAGGCTGCTAACCACAATCATAAGACAGGCTCTGTTCTGCTCAGGCAGCCTCCTCCACCCGGGTCTGTTTGTCTCCACACGAAGGCTAGAGTGACCTCTTTGGTTGCAGGAGCTGGCCTGGGTAAAGTCTGCGATTGATTCTCATAAAAATACACGGGCACAGCAGATAACATTCGGCAGCAGCCAGCACTCACAGCAGGAAACAGAGGCCTGCCCAGATTGGGTGTCTTTAGGAAAGACTAGTCAGTCACTAGAGACCTGTTTGCTTGGGATGTTGTGTTTAGATTTTTTGGGTGTTCTCATCTTACTTTGTTTTTACTTCAGGTGAAAAAGGGAGGCCTGCAAAATAGCGTTCACTCAACAAATATGTGTTCATCAGCTACTGTGTGTCCAGCACTATGTCCGTTAAAAAGCACATAGTTTTCCTCAGACTCCCTGAAGAAACCCACATTGGAAGTGCTCAAGCCCCACAGTGGCCTGAGGAAAGGAAGATAAATAAGTCACCTTCACACCCAGGAAGATCCCCACCTGGATCACAGTTCAGAAACCAAACCAGTTGAGTCAGCTGAAGGCTCCCACTCAGAGGAGCTTAGCTGAGGGGGTGGCCTCAGCCACCACTTCCTTCCCCAGCCAGACACCCAACAAACAGGGAAAACCCAAACCAACTCAGCTTCTGGCACTTTAAGAGCAAGGCAGGACCTGCTCTCACCTGAGCCTTCTGACCCAATTAACAAGTCCTGCAACTGAAACCTTCCCCCTGGGAGCACAGCTCACAGTGGGCAGGCAAGGTTGGCATGCAGTATTCAACTGTCCCCCCCCCCCCTCCCCACGTTGTTGGCCATGGTTTTGGAAGGGCAGCAAGTCAAGCCACCAAACCGTGGAGAACATTTACCTTATAAGGAGTAGAGAATGCATATTCTCCTAAGGGCAAGTTCTACCTTCTCCTCCTCAGTCCTAGGCTACTGGAAAGGGGATGGGGCAAGGAAAGGACGAATAGGGACATGGGCGACACGTTGGTCAACCCTGCAAGGAACTTTTGCAGTACCAGTGAATGCTGGGTCTATGCTTGTCAGACATGGGAAATCTCCGTCTGGATGGACTTTGAAGAAAAGGGCTTATCCTAGTTGATTGACAGCTCATCAAGAAAAAAATTAAAGCAACGGAGCCAACATGGGGAACTGCACATAGTGATAGGGAAGGAGAAGCAGCCACCCATAGAGATGGATTGTTAAGATCTAGAGTCCTGGGTTCTCAACATTCTCTCAAGATGGCACCACACATGAGCAACCCCGCCCCAGCCTGCCTTCCTCCATGCCCCACCTCCCTCACTGCTAACCCTCTCCACCTTCTGGAAGTCAGCCAAGATCTCCCTCACCTGCCACCCAGTAACTAAGACTCTAAACACTGGCAGAGAAGGAAAAGCTGGAAGCAACCAAAATAACAGAGGAAAATGGCTAATTCACAGGCTGCAATATTAAGCAGTCATTAACAACGGGACGTCTGAAGAATTTTTATTGGATCTGGGGAAATGTTTACAACATGAAGTTAAGGGAGAAAATACAGCATACAATATTGACTGTAGACTAGTATGTTCACCTTGTAACTAACATGCACTTGGGTACTTAGGCACATACACACATAATTTAAAAAAGGAAGAGATAATACATCAATGTAACAAGATATTCACAATGGTTACCTGGTGATGGGATTGAGTGAATTTTATACTTGCTCATATACTTGTGTATATGATTCACATTTTCCTACAATGACATGTTTCAATTCATGAAAACAATAATAAAAAAGCTACAAGTAATATTTTTTCAACCAAAAAAAAATATTAGCTTAGGAAGCTAAGACATTTCTTGGCCCCTGGAAGGTATAAAAGATGATGTTCTTCAGCTAATGAGAGCACGGTACCAACAATCCTTCATATCTACACTGACTTTACAAAGTTTACATACACTTTTATTTACCGTGTTTGATTTCATCCTCATGATCAGGAAGTGGCATGTATTATCATCCCCATTAAAAAAATTTTTTTTTAACGTTTATTTATTTTTGAGACAGAGAGAGAGAGCATGAACAGGGGAGGGTCAGAGAAAGAGGGAGACACAGAATCTGAAACAGGCTCCAGGCTCTGAGCTGTCAGCACAGAGCCCGACGTGGGGCTCAAACCCACGGACCGCGAGATCATGACCTGAGTCGAAGTCGGAGGCTTAACTGACTGAGCCACCCAGGCGCCCCTCATCCCCATTTTATAGCTGGGTTAACGGAGACCCAGAAAAGTGCTTTATCTGGGGCCTGGACCCAACACTCCTCATCAGAGTGTGCTGTACTGAATCTTGCCACTAACCCTGCCTTCCAAATCCCTCCCTTCTTCTACACACTAAGAGAGTAAACCAAAAACATTCACAAGATCCCAGCAGCACGAAGGGCCAAGGAAGTGGTTAGGGAGAAGACTGCATGACACCTGCCACCAAACACACCTAAATCAGAGTTCTCTTCCAAAACATTCTCAGCGCCCAAATCTCAATGCCCACAGAAACTTAGCCTAGCTGAAGTCAGCCCTAGTATCTCCAGCTGCCATCACAGTGAAATTCAAGGTCTGTGTCTCCAATAGGTATTTGACCAGCCAAAGAACAAAGATGCTAACCCATCCACTCCCCTCACGCTGGGCATCCAGCTGGGATACTTTCAACCTCCCTCAGGCACTAATTCTCCTCTCTCACACCCCCATTCCAGGGAGCAGGCCCTCTATAAACACCCCCACTGCCACCTCTGCAGCCCTTGCCCAGACGAGTTTCCAAGGGCAGCACTACCTCAAAGTAGAGATTTGAGATTGGGCTGTCAATGGTTTGGCTCAGAGTGAAAAGCATTTGCCAGGGAGTCCTGCTTTTTGTCCTTCCCCTGCAGGGAACCGAACGCCATCTTCCCAGTTCCCCAGCCTTTCTTCCCTTTAGTTTAGCCCTGCTTAGAGGTAAATTCTGTGCCATAATTCCCATGCCCTTCCTCCCTGCTGGATTGAAGTTGGGGGCTGGTGAGATGGTGCTGCTGTTATGTGTTATGCACACATCTAACCTTAAACTACTCTCCTGGGTCAGCACCAACTCCTACTCAAGCGCCTTCTCCCTCTCCCTTCCCTGGCTTCCACTTTTGACATCCACCAGGAGAGCAGGGTCGGGACAGAGGTGACCCCTTCATTATAAAGCAGGCTCCCCGGAAAGAGTGGCACCCGGGGCCTCCTTTCCAGTTGGGCCTGGGAGACTTTCCCCAGTTTTCCACACCCACCCTCCATCCCCTTGGGCAAAGAGGGCCTCACCCCCAGAGCAACCACGCCCTGCACCACCCTCCCCAACACCAAGCTTGACTACTTGGAAAGCCAGTGGTGTCTCCCAGGCCCAAGGCGAGGGGCCTGGCTGCACTAAACAAATTCAAAGAGAAAAAACAAACTGGCTAAAGCGCCTGGCCGCCCCCATCTCCATTTCCCCAAACCCCCACCAGGACCAAGGGCCCGCAGGCCTCGGAAATCCCCTTTGGGACACTGGGGCCGGCGGCCCAGCGAGCTGGGCCTCCACCGGAGGGGTGGAGGCGACGTAGCTCTATCCTCTGGTGGGTGGATAAGGGCCGAGAGCGGCACGCTCCAGTAGGGCAGGGAGGGAAAGGGAGTAGAGAGAAGTGTGGGGTCGGGAGGGGCCCCGTACTCCAGGGCTAGGACCGCCCAAAAGCTACCTAAAGCAGGGCGACAAGCATCCAGCCCCTGAGAGTCCCCCCCCCCCCAACAAACAGATGTCCTCAAGCAAGGTTCCTAACCCCACAAACTCTGGGGAGGGTGTGTCCCCAGCCCCCTCCCCCCAAAACTAGTGTTCAGAAGTTAGCGTCCTCACCTTTTCTCAATCTTGCTACAAGAAGCGGTCGTCCCCCGAACTAAGTCCCCAGCACTCCTTGACCGGTCAGCAAGCAATACCTGGGTTTGCGCAGGTAGACTCTTCGAGCTCCGCTCTCCGTCCCGCACCGGCCCTTACCTGCCGGGCCCAGGTGCGCGGAGCTCACGTCACCGCCTCGCCCTAGGACGCCGCAGCCCCCCTCCGCAGTCCGGCCACGCCTCCCAGGTGTGGCCACGCCCCCTCGCGTTCAGGATTGGCGGCTTACGGGAAATCTGATACTCTGCGTTCCTGGGCGGCCCCGCGCCGCCCAGCCCCTTCCCCACCTCGCTCTCTGGCTTCTAACTCTGGCTGAGAAAATTCCCAGACTCCAGGCTGGACCTTATGCCTCGGGCTGGTGGTCTTGGGAACTGGGAGCGCCTGGGAAATCAGATCTGAGTTGAGAGGGTCCCCCCCCTTTCCACGTACCCCATGGTTCCCCTGCGGTTTTGGAGATAGTTAACCACAAGCAAGGGTTTAGAGATTCTGGGCAGGCCCTTCTACCCGTGGGCCTGTGTCAGTGAGTGGGATAAGGGGAAGGGACTCAGGACACTTGATCCCATGGAGAAGAAGCTCGGTGGCTTTCAGGGCAGGGATTCTGCCTTTATTCTGCCTCTTACCCGAGTGACTCAGGGTAAGTTACTTGGCTTCTTGGTTTCACTTTTCTTGTCTTTTCAGTGAGAATAATATGTGAGAGACTGCCTTTTCCAGTCACTATCCGGTAATGATTAAAAGCGTGGCCTCAGGAGCTAACTTTTAGGATTCAAACTCCAACTTCATCAGTTACTACTGACTTGACAAAGGTTCTTAAGATCTCTGAGCCTCAGTTTCTTATCAGTACAATGCAGTAAACAAGAGTACCCACCTCAAATGAGTGCTGTGGGAGTTCAATAAATTGCTTCATATAAAGTATTTGGAACAGTATTTTGGTACTTATTGAGTGATGTATAAATACTTGAAATTTTGGTATAAAGATAAAAAGCATATAGACTGTGCCTCACAGAATAAGGTGACACCTTCTGTTATTACTTGAAACTCAAGTCCTGTATGTCCCCTATCAGATGTTTGATGAGAGTTCACTCTCCTGTCCCACTACAATGAACCCCAGTCCTTACAGAGTACATGCTTACAGTGAGCTGTGTACCAGTACATGAGACCCTGAAGCATGGAGCTGTCACAGGTAAGAAGGGACATGCTTATGGGTACTTAGGTTTTGAAGTTTAAAGCAACAAGAGAGAGACCATAAAGGAGTGATATTATGGTTGATTTATGTCCCCTCACCCCTTAAATTCGGATGCTGAAGTCCTACAGCCTCCAGTACCTCAGAATGGGACCTTACTTGGACACAAGAGTCGTTACAAAGGTGATCAAGTTAAAATGAGGTCATTAGGGTGGGCTCTAATCATATTTGACCTGTGTCCTTATAGAAAAGGGAAATTTGGACACAGAGGGAGAAGATGATGTGAAGAGACACAGGGAGAAGACAGCCATCTCCAAGCCAAGGAGAAAGGCCTGGAACAGACCCTTCCCTCAGAGCCCTGGGAAGCATCCAACCTTATGGATGCCTTGATTTTGGGCTTCCAGCCTACAGAACTGTGAGACAAGACATTTCTGTTAATTAAGCTACCCAGTCTGTGGTACTTAGTTCCAGTGGCCCTATCAGACTAATACCGGTGTGTTGGAGAGCTCCGGATTGGTAATCATGGGAACTTGATTCCCAATGCTTGGGGACATATCCAGCGAAGGCTGGGAGGGTAGCAAGTCCCCAAGCCTGACTCAGCCAGCCTCTGGCTCAGCCGCTGCTGGTGGCCACTCTTCCCTTCATGAGGGGAAGGACTATCTCATCAGCACAGCCTGCTCTTTACTGCTGATGAGCTCACTGGACAAGCAGCATCTCCCATGTGGCCCAGGGCTTGGCTCTTGAGACCAAGCAAACAGTCCACTGCAGGTGTGTGTGAGGGATGAGGGGAAAGACCACCAGGAGAGCATCATTTGAGGGGAGCCAAAAGCCCAACACCATACAAGTATGAGCCCACACACAGGCATTCACTTATGCACTAGCAGAAATCCCTATAACTAAAGTGATTTCTTAAAGATTTTCTTTAGAAGACACATACTTTAGAATCAGAAAATTCAAGCTGGGAGGGACCATCAAATCCTCTGGTCTAGGGCTATTACTGGCTTAGAGATGTTTGTTTGTTTGACCCACACGGTATCTTAAACACCAGGAGATTTCACATAAACATCTAGGTTTTCAGCATCTCTTGAAGACAGGCTCTAGACAGCCTGGCTCAGCAGTTCCATCCGACAACAGCTGCTCATTTAGATGGAATCCACATGTTAAAATCAGGACAACCCCACCCTACCGGATTCACTCATTTACGTTAATTGTCTGACCCTGTAGGCATACGAGTTTACAACTTCTAGTCCAAATTCCCCCTTTTTATAGATGAGAAAACTGAGGTCCAAGGAGGTCAAGTGATTTGCTCTAGATCATGTAGCAAATCACACACAAAGTCAAGACTAGAACCCAAGCCCAGGGTCCCTTCCACTTGGACCCTGCTCAGCATCCCAACCAGAATCTATACTGACTGATGCTGCACTGGTTGTTAATTTATTATTTTTTAATTATGCATGTATCTATGCACTGTTGATACTATGGCAAACAAAGTCCCAACTCTCGTGTCCCTCTACTGAGGAATCAATGAAAGGGGATAAAGCAGGAGGAATTAAGGTAGAGATCAAGAGGAACTTCTGGGTCCTTTGAATGATGAGACCTGGCAATAGGCCACCCTGAAGTCTTCTTTGCTTGAGATACACCTCACTTGCTTGGTCTGGGGAATAAGAAAACCCAAAGGCTCTTGAGGAATCAGTTCTATGTTCTCAAAAGATCACTCCTAAGATTCAGACATCCCCAGTGTGGCTTGGGCCTGTGATGTTTCCATTGCTTTGCCCTCCATCCCTGCTCAAGTAAGGCATTGCTGACTCATTTGTGAGTCTGAGTTTCAGGCTGTGAGATGTATGTTTCAACACAGAGGCATTGATTTATAGCTATAGGGAATCTGGGAATTCCTCTCTCCTGCTCCCAGGCAGCTCTTACTTGGTGAGGACTCTTTCACCACCCAGAGGCTTTAACCTCAACAATACCAAACATATGACAATAAAGCCATGTGACCCAAATCCCACTCTTCTCCGCTGAGCAGGGTGCGTAGCAACTGGGACTGCTCCCAGTGGTTCAGGACAGTGGAGAATTTAGTGTCCCTGGAGTCAGTAACGGCAATAGGCTGGGTGACTTGTCAGCGGGTCTGTTGAAGAGGGGGTGAGGACATCAAACTGAACAATACAATTCTGGTCTCTCTCAGAGGAATTCAGACCCCATCCAGCCTTCTGGAAGGCATTTTGTAGCCCAAGTCCTACCCTGATTTATCTCTGGCTCCATCCAAGTGTTTCAAGGTACTGGGGCTACAGATGAACCTAACACATCGCCTAAACTGTAGCCTGAATTGTTGCCCCTTACCCTGTATAGAGGGTCCCAGAATGTGATCCAAATTCGAGGCTTATTGAGATTTCTGTAGTGGAAGCTGCAGCAAAAATAATTTATAAATGAATCTCACTTTCTAGCCCAGGCAATCAAACAGTTTTCAGTTTGAGATTTTAGGTGAATTCCCCACTAAAGTGTTCAGAATTATTAGTTTCTGACTCTCTTTTTATCCTTGAACTAAGCCAAGTGCTGGTAAGTGTCCTCAAAGGAATAGTTTTCTTTATTCCAAATTTGGATCTATGTGGGAAGAGGAGGAAAAACAAGGTCCAGTAAATCACTTGGAAGTAAGCTCTCTCCCTGAGGTCCTCCCATCATTCTTCCTCCCCTCCAGTGCCAGTCAGAGACTCCACTTCCACCCCTCCCCGGCCCCCCCCCACCCCGGCAAAAGAAAGTTCCACTGGCCCTGCAGACATAAGAGCCAAATAAGAAACTGCCATGAATGTGAAGATTCACAGTCCTGATCTTATTTTATTTTATTTTAAGCTTATTTATTTATTTATTTTTGAGAGAGAGAGAGAGAGAGAGAGAGAGACAGAGAACACATAAGAGGAGGCAAGGGGCAGAGAGAGAGAGAGGGAGACATAGAATCTGAAGCGGGCTTCAGGCTCTGAGCTGTCAGAGCAGAGCCCCACAGGGGGCTCAAATTCACAAACCCACAAACTGGGAGATCATGATCTAAGCTGAAGTTGGATGCTTAACAGACTGAACCACCCAGGTGCCCCATCACAGTCCTGATTTTAAATATGCTGCCCTGTCAGGACAGAGCAGTGTCCCAATTTTGACTTCATGGGCAGTACTGAACAACATATCCCATGATGTTATGCTGTTGTAAAATGAGACTGTGGGCATGAAAGCTTTCTGAACGTGGTCAAGTGTGGATGGGAGGGATCATCGCTGTGGTTATCTACTCTGTTTTCTCATGTAAATCAATCTCTGGCCTCAGCAGCAAGGGGACAGAGGGCAGCAAGGGGACTTGAGGGCAGCAAGGCACAGACCAGACAGGAGCTCTCATGAGCCAGGAGTTCCTACCAGTGTCAGGCTCAAGGCTAAGCTACCTGAGCACTGGACATGTGTTGACTTCAGCAAAATGAGTTATCTGGGGATACAGAATCCTATGGGGGGGGGGGGGGGAGGGCAATGTGGTAAGAAATTGGACTTCTGTTCAATAAGACTGATTGACCAAATGTGTTTTATCTGTTTTCCCTCCCCACCCCACCCCCCACCATTCTGGTACAACCACAAGGTTAAGAAGAGGACAAAAAGCATTGGGGAGGGGTAGGATAAGAAGGTATGAGAGATTTCAACAAAAATATTAGGAGATGAAATATTCTCTCAACAAAAATAAGGAGTGGGGAGGGCCAATGTTTTGGTTATAAAGCTTTCAGTATTATTTGATTTTTAAGGCAGATAAACATAATATTTAAGAATGATATTATCATCACCTGTTTTTAAAGACAAAAGAAAAAGCACGTGGGAGTCAGGGGACCGGACTATCAGACCATTCTTTTGGCTTGTGGCTGTTGCTGTCTGAGCCTGAACCCCTTTGTGGGAAGGACCTGAGCACATTCCACAAGCACCTTCTCGTCCAAACAATTCCTAGTTCTGTGGTCAAATTCTAGAGACAGCACTGATGTCCTCAGAAAAACAACCGATGTTTGGGATGAATCAAAACTTGTCTCAAATTTCCCTTCTCTCAACTTCTAGTTGCATGAACGAGCTAGACCTCAGTTTATTCATCTCTTACATGAGGATACTACTTCACAGGATTGACAAGAAGATCAAATTAAATAAATAAAACAAGAATAAGTCTATGCAAATGTTATTTTTCTCCACCATCTTTAGGCGAGGATCTGGTGCAGTTCTGGGCACCAGACATTCACTTAATAGAAACCTGGAAAATTCAGAAGCGAGTTACTATATGTTTATTCTTGGGGCAGGGAGGATATGAAGCCCTTCATTTCTGTTGATTGGATTAGGGACAAGGTCCAATGTGGATCTCAGAGCCTAGTGAATAATTCCTTTGAGGAGAAGGGCAGACCAGGGAGGGTATAAATGAGAGGTTCTTTAACCAAGCAACAGCCCCACCTCACCCCCCTCCCCCCTCTCCAACCCCCCCCCCCCCCCACTGTGGGAACTTTCTCTTAACACAGTCCACATACCCAGCCTCAACCTAGATCAGCCTCCTATCCAATAACTTGTGGTTTTGCAGAAAAGGTATGGATGATGTCCACAGGGATTTCCATGCTCTTGAGGGGCTCTGGACTGGCACACTAATTTCCACACTAATTTATCCACGTCACCTAAGGCTTTGGTTGTATAGCATTCAAAAAGCTCATTCGACCTGGTCACTGCCTGTAGAAACCTGCCGCCTGAACCCCACCTCAATTCCCACAGCCTGAACCCCAATTTGTCTGAGTTAAGCTGAGGCCTAAAAGGTGACTGCATGCCATGGGGGGTTAGCAGGAAGGGAGGAAGGGAAGATGTACATACCGAAGTAAGAGTTAAGTGTTGATCTCATGTAACTCCTGGCCAGGAGAAAGAACCCCAGAGTCAAGAGCAAAGAAGGTTCAGGTCTTTCCTCACACAGACCCAGACCAAGGCCTGAGGCCATCCCACATGAAAAACACAAGCATCATTCCCTCATTCATCATTCAGTAAATATTTACTGAACACCTACTATATGCCAGACAAATTCCCTGCCCTCATGAAACTTACCACCTCCTATTGTCATCTTCTATTGGTACTGAAGCCCTCTGTTTAAACTTTCACTTATGAGTCCTTCTGCTATTGTAACTACCTCCTATCCTCCAGCTTCCAGCCCCATTCTACTCTGTCCTGCAGCCCTTTGTGAGCTCTGACCCCATTCACTTTCCTGCTCAAAAACATTCTGTGACTTCCCAAGGTTTATTGAATCAAAGCACTATTCACTCATCCAACACATGTTTATTGTGTATCTACTATGTGCCGGGCTCTGTTCTAGGTTCTGGGGGATACAGCAGTGAGCAGGACACATAAGAACTTCTGCTCTCTAGTACTTAGATTCCAGTGGGGAGAGACAGAAAATAACCAAGATAAATAAGTGAAGCAAGTAAAGCACATTGGTTGGTAATAAGTTCCAAGGAGAACAATAAGGCAACCGAGGTTAGGAAGGGGAGGGGGCAGGGAAGAAGTAAAATTTTAGATAGACTAACTATGGAGAAGATGACATTTGAGTAGAGATCTAAGAAAGTGTTGGATGGAGCTGTGTAGATAGCAGAGGGAAGATGGTTCCTGAAAGAGGGGCGATCAAATGAAAAGATCCTGAGGTAAGCACATACTTGCTCATTAAAGGAGGGTCAGGGAGGTCAGAATGAGGTTCAGTGGCTGGAACAGAGCAAGGAGTGAGGGGAAAGTGTTGGGATACAAGGTGTGAGAGGTAATGACTTTAGCTTTTACTCTAAGGCAGATAGGGAGCCACTAGGGGCTTTAGAGTAAGCGCAACAAGGTGTGACTTGTTTTGCAGCATCGCTCTGGCTGCTGTGTTTAAGATAGGAAGAATGCAGAAAAAGGCCAAGCAAGGAGTCTAATTGGAAGGCCCCTCTCTCACCCTAGCCTGCTTTTCCAACCACATCTCTTAACCATTTCACAACTCTACAGCCCTCATAGACTCTTCCCAGAGCACACATTACAGCTGCTGGCCTACCATTCTCGATGAAATTACCACCACTTGGAATATCAATACGACAACAGGAACAATTGCTGTTACTTACTAAACATCAATAACCCCAGTCAAATGTGGTTTTTGAAATATTATCAGATGTCACTCACAGACATTATTTCATTCCATGTTTATATTTTGTTCCTATTTATTGGGAAAGCTGAGGCTTTTTACAACTTGTCACCAACTGGGAAGGTCCCTGGGCCCAACTGTAAGATGTAAAACAAGTGCTGTCCCTCAGGTCTCAAATGGGCCATTTCTATCTTTGAGGGTCTCCACGCCATGTGACTCTCTGGGTACTTCCTCACAGAAAGTTTGAACAAATGGGGAGAGTTATGTTTAAAATGACCCTGACATGGGGCGCCTGGGTGGCGCAGTCGGTTAAGCGTCTGACTTCAGCCAGGTCACGATCTCGCGGTCTGTGAGTTCGAGCCCCGCGTCGGGCTCTGGGCTGATGGCTCAGAGCCTGGAGCCTGTTTCCGATTCTGTGTCTCCCTCTCTCTCTGCCCCTCCCCCGTTCATGCTCTGTCTCTCTCTGTCCCAAAAATAAATAAACGTTGAAAAAAAAATTAAAACAAAAAATAAAATGACCCTGACAGGTCAGTATCAATTTTCTGGATTGAAAAATAGAAGCAAAAAACATTTGGGCAGAGAAAATAACATTGCAAATGGTCAGAGGTACCATGTGGGAAGATCAGGAGGTTTCAATTTGCCGGAGCTTTAGTATTTGTAGGGACGAATCAGGCAGGAAACAGACCTAAGAGGCCTTGAATGTCATATCCAAGAGCCAGGCTTTCACCTCTTTATAGTCAGGGAGGATGGAAAGGTTTTAACTAAACAAACAAATAAAAATATTCTTTAAGTTTGAGCAAGATAAGAGTGCCTGGAAATGTGCAGAATGTGGCTACCTGGAGAAAATGCTTTCCTTTTAAGGGAAGCAGACACTAAGCTCTGGCTGATAGTTGCCATGCAGAAAGACAGGCCCAGCCTTGCCACTGGGAAATCTAGACTTTATGTAAAACTTTGTATACATTTGCAACACATTTAAAGAAACAAATTTAGGGGCGCCTGGGTGGCACAGTCGGTTAAGCGTCTGACTTCAGCCAGGTCACGATCTCGCGGTCTGTGAGTTCGAGCCCCGCGTCGGGCTCTGGGCTGATGGCTCAGAGCCTGGAGCCTGTTTCCGATTCTGTGTCTCCCTCTCTCTCTGCCCCTCCCCCGTTCATGCTCTGTCTCTCTCTGTCCCCCCAAAAATAAATAAACGTTGAAAAAAAAATTAAAAAAAAAAAAGAAACAAATTTAATTACATGAGCCATATAAAACACTCCATGGGAGCTGCTATTTGGGGGGGGTTCTGCCCTGGAGTATAAATGAGTTCCAGGAAGATAGGGACTTTGTCTTGTTTCCACTGTGTTCTCAGTGGAGAACTTGGCACAGGGCCTGGCACACAGTAAGTGTTCAATACATATTTATTCCGTGCATACGTAGGGATTAGGTATTAGTATTCCCCCTTACACTTTAGGAAACTGAGGCTCATCGAGGATAATAGATCACACGGGAAGTGGCCATACTCCGGCTCAGGAGCAAATCTCTGAACTTCAAATGAGATAAAATGACTCATAGGAGAGATCAATTAAGAGTAGAATCAGTTCTTCGTCTGTCCCTTACACCACCCCCTATCCCAGGGCTGTTCCCACTTGTTACCAAAGTCTCATGTATGGCGCTACCTGGTTTTAACTCCCCTGGGATACTTCCAATCCCACTCTGTTGGGACTGTTTTTTCCCCCTATTTTGTTCAGACCTAGGAATTAGAGACGAGGCAGCCCACACACCACCTGTCCCTCCCCAGCACAGTGACATCTGCATAACGTTGGGCTGCTAACAGTAGCAGCTTCTCTCCTTGGCCTTTCAAATCCAAGGAAGGACCCACCAGGCCTTCCCTGGCCAGGTGCCTGGCTGACAAATCCCTTAGCATAGCCAAGTAGCTTCAATGCTCTTGCTGTTCTAGTTCACTAGTTATAAAACATTATCTGCAGAGCCGGGCATCGCTGCTGCATAAATAGAAATGGAAGGAGGTAACAAAATAGTAGAGCCAGTGAGTGGGGATTTGGGGAAATAAAACACTAATCTTTGAAGCTTCTAAAATAAGAGGCAGGATTTCTAAGAAGATCTACTCAGTTGACATGAAATCAATCCTTGCTTCTGCCCTTTCATCTAATCAGACAGGTTAGTTAGTCAATCAACAAACATTTATTGTGCAGGGCTCAACATACTTCTGGAAGTGCAGGTCATGATTTGAATGATGCCCATGAACTGAGTGTGTCATACTCCGTTCATATATTCATGTACTTTTAATTCATTAAGAAAGGATGAGGAGGGAAAGAAACACTAGCATGTTTTACCCAGAGGGGTAAATGTTTAATCCAGAGGGGAAAGTTGTTCTTCCCCAATACGATTCTAAGAGTGATTTACCAATATTAGTTTTTCTGGAATCTTCCCAGCATCTTGTACTTTGAAGGAACAGCTGCAGCTCAGTGCCCTGCCTTCTATACAGCACTGCCAGCCAATCGGCCAGGTTCATCTTGCCCACCACCATTTTCCTTAAATGGCTTTAGTTTCAAGTACATCGGGGGCATTTTAAAAAATTTGTTAAGAGAGTCTTACCCGAGGTCACTCAGCTGGTAAACGGTGAGTGGGAAGCTGACCCGCCCTATCTGACTGACTTCGTGCCCTTTCCATTAGGTCATGAGGGGGAACCGAAGCTTTGGAATGTTAATCGTGCCCACGGGCCCGAAGTAATATCCCAGGATGTAAATGTGTGTGACCATCTCTCTGTCCTGGGGGCGTGAAGAAGGCAACATGCTCTGCCCTTGACCCTAACTGACTGAGCCCGGGGGCCAGCTCTGGAGCTTTAGGGGCCTGGGAACCAGTGTGCCTGTGTCCGGAGGCCCTGAGAGTTTCGCTCTGTTTCAGAGCAGGCACTGCCACCTCCCAGTTACTATTCTGTGCTGTGGCAAGTGCCAGCTTGTCTCCCCTTCCCGCCCAGCCCAGGAACCCTCCGGCATTTCTAGTTCAGGCCCAGACCCGTCCTGGCAGCCTGGATTCCACTGCCGAGGCTGGAAGCTCATCTCAGCCCAGTGACCATCTTGCTCTGGTTTTTGTCACAGGAGAATTGTGATTCCAGCAGTTTTGGGAGTTGGGGGTGGGCGGCCACAGATGTCTCGCTCAAACTACAGAGTGGTGGGGTGGAGGTCAGGGTGCAGAGAAGGAAAGACGGGGGAGAAGCGGGGAGGGGACGCTTTAGACATTCCACTCCTGAGGCTGTTTCATCCCAAATCCAAGGTAAATAAAGGAGTTGGGGAGGCTGGACTGGACCCAGCAGCCCAGCCCTGAGTTCTAGCCCTGACAGAGCTGAAAGGAGGACTTTCTGGCATTCCCACACGGGGGTGGGAAAGAGGCTGGGTCTGGGCAGGTCTGAGGAGCCCTTGTTCCCTATGGCCCTGGGGGGAACACGCCCGGATTTGCTGACCTCTCTGGTAGGAGTCTATCAGGTAGGAAGCCCAGCCTCTGATGGCACTTGCTGTGTGTGGGCGTGTATAAGCAAATTGTGTAGTGCATTTGTGCTTTTAGTGTTTATCTGAAATTCAAATTTAACGGGGAGTCCCAGTATAGGGGAGTGAGGTGACACTTCAGTCCCTCTACCCCTCCAATTTCAGTGAGATGAGGGCCAGTTTCTGGCATGTATCCCTGCTTTAACCTGATCCCCACCTTACAGCAAGAGAATTCCTTGGGCATTGGCATTCCGAGACAGCACCCATGCCCCAGCCCCCACATAGCTAGGGCCCCTCTGCCTTCAGTTCTGAAACTCCAAAGACTTTCATGTCAAGTATTAATGCTCCATCCTGGAGCCCCTTTGAAGATGAAAAGCCCTCCTGAGAAGTGAAGGGCTCTGTTGTTGTAATTAACATAATTACAAGCAATTTTTCCCATAGCCCTGTGGAAAACTGGGGGACCTCACTTCTTGTAAGAAATACCTACCTCGCTCTCCCAGGAGAAGGCCAACCTCTTCTAATCCAGCACTAGGGTAGATGTCCCTGCCAGCCCCGGTCCCCAGTACCACCCACCTTGACTTAGACTTGGTTTTTGTTTCTGGTTTTGTTTTGCTTTTACCTTTTCAGATGATTCATCACCACGACAAGGGATCCACCTTTCTGGGCACAGTAGCCACCCTCTCCTGGGACACGTCTGTGCCTACCTTCCTGGGTTGAAAACACTGGGTGAATGATAAAGCTGAAAGCTACTATTTCTACCCGAGTCCTGGACCAGACAGAAGGGATGTCAGCTGCCTCTCTCAACCCAAATGCCCTGACGACTGGGAGCAAACTCTTCCCTGATTCGAAGAATCAGTTGCCACTGTGCAGAGTGACTATGTGGGAGGACACGTAAGCATTTCCCTGCAGAGGTAGCTGGTCACACAATGGTAGCCAGGGCAGCTAAAGGCCAGGCCCAGAGGCCCTGAACAGAGTCTGTGGTCTTAACTGTTTCTAGGATTGCATCCTCCTGCTGTCCCCAGGGAGGCAATCATCTCTTCCACAGAAGGAGCCACAGCATTTCCTTCTCTAAAGGTTTAGCATAGAGGAGGTGCTCAGCATTACTAATTGTGCCAAATGAATCTGTCTGTGCTAGGCCAAAGAAACATCTCTGTCTCTCTCTGGATTCCCAAGGCTCTAAACAGCTTTTGGGTTTCCTGGCATACCAACGTATGACTCGTCTGTGACCTGTTATGTGAGTGTCAAAACTTACAGAAACGTCCGATATGGTTACTGTTGGCAGTGCAAACTGCCCAACTGCCCAAACTGTCTGTAAGTTCAAGAATTTTAGACTGTAGACTGATGATGGCAAATTAGTGAGATGTTATAAAATTTCCCCATCACCCAAAATCTGTCTTCAATACCTTTGTATCGGCCTTACCCTAGGCTCCTTAGGAAATCAGAACAAAGAAGAATCCTGGACTCCAGAAGAATATGCCCTCAGGGCCTGGTCATTATAACCAGCTCCTTTCCCCACAGTACACGTGTACACACGCATGCACGCACACACACATGCACACACACACACACACACACATATACTCATCTGGGACGGCAGAGCCAACTCCTCCTCACCCTTCCTGTTTCATTCCATTTAATTTAATAGGAACTTGTACTTAGAGAGTAAATAATGCTCAACAACAACAACAGCTCATTATTATTGATCTAGTCTCTTTGAGATTCAGAGTCAGCAGAACATGTCAGATGAACTTAGGGTATCTTGACAGGGGCTCAATGACAGACAGTTGCGATTAGGCTGCTGAAATGGTGTTCACCATGACAGGGGAGAATCGGGACTGGTGTCCAAAGGCCTAGAGCCCATCAGAGGGGAGATCTGACTCTGCGAACAACATGAGGCTAATGCTGGAGCCTCCTTCCAACCCATCCAGCTTGACACTGCGGGAGTCCCGCAGCTTGACACTGGGGAAGTGGCTATCTGCTGAAGGGCTACACCATTGGGAGCTAGCTAACTCTGGCATGGCATGCCTAAGGTTGACTGTAACAAATTGGGGCAGCCAAGATCAGGGAAGGGGAAGGCAGGAAGAATGTCTGCTCTTGCCCCCTGGAACACAGCTAGGCTTCAGCAGTGACCGCTTAACATCAGTGTAACCAGGACTGACCCTTTGGGCTGTGTTTGCACTGTTGAGAGATTTGGCCAAATCAGGGGGAAGACTGCACTTCCCACTAACGTACGTGTGTAGAAGCTTGATGTCTTAGTCTGTTTGAGCTGTTATAACAGAATACCATAAACAGAAATCTTTTTCTCATAGTTCTGAGACTGGGATGTCCAAGATCATGGCACTGGCAGATACGGGGTTTGATGACAGCCGGCTTCCTGGTTCTTCTTGGCCATCTTTTCGCTTTGTCCTCACATGGTGGAAAGGATGAGGGAGCTCTCTGGAGTCCCTTTTATAAGGGCACAAATTCCATCATGAGAGCTCCACGTTTATGAACTAATCATTTCCCAGAGGCCCTACCTCCAAATACTATTACCTTGGGGGTTAGGATTTCAACATATGAATTTGGGGGGGATACAAACATTCAGTCCGTTGTCCTCAGCATCACTGGGATTCCTATATTAAAAGAAATTCCTTCTTTTAGGTAAAGGCTGAAGCACAGGAACAACTTTGAAGAATGACTGCTCTTCAAGTAATATACTTAAGAAACAAATCTATCTTTCCTAAAAGAAAAGGGTAGAGTATCCTTCATTTTGCAATCAAGAATACAGTTCTCTTTCTTTTCTTTTAATGATTTTCAAGGTCTTTTTGTTTTCTGAAGAGCAAAGAGTGATTTCAGGGTATATTCCTGGGCGGTTGAAAAAAATTCCTCCTTGGATCTCAGCTACCAATGCTCAACCCTTACCCATGCTACCTTCCTTTCCCTTTCCAATGGAATCTGTCTTATCCCAAACACATTCACCATCATCCACGCTACCACCAGAAGGATTGCTGTTACAGTTACGTTAGGATTGGAGGATGCAGTGATCCAAACATTCATCTGGCTCTCAAACTCCAGCCCTGTCTTCAGGCAGAACTGGAGGACCTACAAGTTTGCAGAAGAAGGGTAGAAGAGTCCACTGTGCTCAACACTGAGCTGCAAACAGCTCTGCAATCTGCCCTGGTGGACTTTTCACTGCAAGACTTTACAATAAATTCATGGAAGGACATCTTCAGTTACAAATTTTAGGTCTAAAGCTTTCAGTTTTAACCAGAATGAATGCATAGAGAAGAAAGCAAAGAGTAATAAAAAGCACACAAAGATGCTAGAAATCTTGTTCATGAGAAATGTATGGCTGTTAAATCTGAGAAAGGCTAATGTTTATTGGGGCTTCCCTATTTGAAGAAACCATCTGCCCCCCCAAATGGAAAGTAAATCATCAGCCAAGGAAAAAGATTGAGATCACTGAAGCCTACCACACCAGATGTGATAGGCTCCCCGGTTTAGCCTGTGATGTGAGTGCTACACTGGGGTAACAGTCAAATGTGAGAAAACATAACAGCAGCTGCTGTTGATTTGGACTAATAGGCAATTATGGATTCAATTTCATTCGAGATGGTAATTCTTCATTTGTCAAAAAGTAGGATCACAATCTGTGCCCACAATCTATGCTTCTTCTTTCCAAAAGAAAAAAAAATTCTCATAAATTGTCACATAGATGGACTGGCGGTAGAAGAGTCAAGATTTTCTCGGGCAACTTGACATGTAAAAGACAAATGATAAAAAAATGCATCACCTTTAAGTCAGGCCATCACAGGCTGGATTAATCATTCCCCTTTTCTGCTCTCCCAGTGCATGGCTCATAGTTTCATTAAAGAATTGATCATGTCGTGATGTCATGGAGAATGACTTTGAGGGCTGCCCCTTCCCTCTGGACTGTGAGCTCCCTGAAGCTAGGGCTTTTGTTTGATTCTTTCACATGAATTGCCTTGGCACTCAGTATATTCCCAGAGTGCAGTGGTCACAATGATTACTCAACAAGCAGATACCCTCCTGGTGATATACTGGACCCAGTGACACATATAAAGTGTAAACTCATTTAGTACTTAATATATGACTGAGATTTGAATCCAGTCCATCTAAATCCAGTATCCACAGTCTTAGCCTCTTTTTTTTTCATCCTCTTTGTAAACCTACCTTTCCTGAGAAGGATCAGTCAGTAAATGGAAGAAAGTATCAGCTTTCCTCCTTCTCCAGTGGCTGCTCCTTCTCAGTCACCTTGCTTGTTCTTCCTCAACAGCGACCCCCAGCCCCAGCCTCTTAAATTTGCAGGGCCTGAGGGCTCAGTTCTCAGACCCCTTCTCTGTATTTACACTAGGTGATGTAATTCTGTCTTATTCATATGCTGACCACTCACAGATGTGCTTGGGCCTCCTGGCATCTTGGATCTCTCCCCGGAAGCGCAGATATGCACACATCTCTGTGCATCTCTGACTACCTCTTGGATCTCTCTACTTGGATGTCTAATAAAATTCTCAAGCACATGTGAATCAAATGACCTTTTTTTGTTAGATACATGGGTGCAGGATCTCTGAGGCCAAAAAGGCAGAACAGAAGAAGTTAATAGCTGTGGGGAGCAACACCCTTAGGTTGGCCCAGTGGATGCCCTTTTGTTGTAACAAGGCCCTGCACAGGGACCAGCATGGGTGGGCGTGGATTTCATAAACCTACTTCACTATAGTCTCTACTTAGGATGCTTCTATTGGGGACATTTGAGATGCTAGTTTCAAAAATGTTGAGAAGTGTAAGGAAGTATTTGGTAAAAATATGAAAAAGTCTCCAAAGTCTTGGTGGGCAGCATGGATAGCAAAATAACTGCTTAGGGGAGGCATCAAAAAGGAAGATTTAATACCCTTGTCCCCTACACCAAACATTATGATTTCTCTGAAGTCCCAATCTGATCACATAATCCCCTTGCCTGAAATGCTTTAATGGCTTCTCAGCTTATGTGGGGTTGGGCCTAAACCCCCCAGCAAGATGTGCAAGGCCTTTAACGGACTGCCACCTTCCCTGTTGGCCTCACCAACTACTCCTCTCTCAATGATGCACCCCAGCAACATGGGCTTGCAGTTTTCCAAACACATCTTTACACCTTTACTCGTGTTATTCCGTCTCCATGGAGTATTCTTTCCCTACTGTTCACCTGGGAAACCCTGACTCAGCATAGCCTCTGTGCAGCTCCCCATGACCCTTTCCCTTCCCTCCACAGAAGAATGAGTTTCTTTATCCTCTGGGTTCCTAGAACCCCTTCTACATCCTTCTAATACAGATTTTATTTTATTTTTTTTAAAGCTTTATTTATTTAAGTAGTCTCCACACCCAACATAGGCTCAAACTCATGATCCCAAGATCAAGAGTCACACGCTTTTCCAACTGAGCCAGCCAGGTACTTCCTAATATAGATTTTAGCCCATGATGATGCAATTATTGAATTGCTTTGTCTCTCCAGATAGACTATGAGATCTTCAAGGGAAAAGTCTGAGGTTGGAGCTTTTAAAATCCTTGATGTCTAACTGGAGTGTTATGCTTGATGTCTAACTGGAGTGTATTATGCTAAATGAAATAAGTCAGTCAGAGAAAGACAGATACCATATGTTTTCACTCATATGTGGAACTTGAGAAACTTAACAGAAGACCATGGGGGAAGGAGAGGGGGAAAATAGTTACAAACAGAGAGGGAGGGAGGCAAACTATAAGAGACTCTTAAATACAGAGAACAAACTGAGGGTTGATGGGGGTGGCAGGGAGGAGAGGAAAATGGGTGATGGGCATTGAGGAGGGCACTTGTTGGGATGAGCACTGGGTGTTGTATGTAAGCGGTGAATCACAGGAATCAGCCCCCAAAACCAAGAGCACACTGTATACACAGTATGTCAGTCAACTTGACAATAAACTATATCAAAAATAAAATAAAATAAAATAAAATAAAATAAAATAAAATAAAATAAAATAAAAT
>NW_024412426.1:1883782-1896793 GCF_014898765.1 Herpailurus yagouaroundi
ATAAAATAAAATAAAATAAAATAAAATAAAATAAAATAAAATAAAATCCTTGATGCCCAGCATCATGCCTGGAATACAGCAACTGTTTAGTAAATGTTTGATAAATGAGTGAATGTGTGCATGCAGAGCCCTGCCCCAAAATATGAAAAATATAGTATAGTTGTACCAATATTCCACTAGAAGAGGATATGTAAAGCTTTCTCCCCTCTAGCATAGCATTTTAGGCTCCATCTCAATCAGATTAATATAATCTGATAAAGTATTTCATTTTTAGGCTTGACCTAATATAAACGAACCTCTAATAAACCTGAGGAAACATATTTATTAAAAGTCACTATCTTCCAGGCTTTGGGTTTGGCAATGGGAACTTGTTATGGGTACAGATGAACAGAAAGGGTAGGAACTATATATATCAATATTTTATATTTCTACGTACACTTAAGTGCATTACAAAGCTTTTCTTTTCTCACACATAATTGCATTTTCTAAAATGTGCTCCACCTTGAAAATGTATTGCTCCATACACAATAAATGCTGTGGAATCCGATGACTACACAGGTTTCTAATTTCCTGTTGTCCTATATCCTTCATATCCTGTCTTTAACACACACACACACACACACACACACACACACACGCACACGCTGTCCATGAAGTCGGCCGAAACAACTCATACAGACTAAGATCTAGAATCTAGATCAACTTGGAATTCAATCCTAATGGTCAATGAATGTGACTGACGGACAAATGCTCAATGGTAGCAGACCCACCCCAGCCCCAAACCCCACCCTGGTCCTAAAACAACATCCTGGCTGCTTCCTGGGCATCGGCATTTCTTGGTTCAGCATTTATCACAGAGTATTGCAATCATAATCTGCATACTTATCCATATCTAAACCAGACTGCAAACTCCTTTAAGAGACCAGCATGGACCGTATTCTTTCTCCTAGCCTCAGCTGCTAGCATAGACCTGGCATGTGGTGTCTAGTCTATGTATTTTTTAATGAATAAACTCATTTTATTATAAGGGTAGTGAGATACTAATTTCTACCAGCATTCTCAGGGAGAGGCTGGAATGCTTTGGGGTGTATATACATGCATGTGTATACATGTGGTGGAGAAGCTGGTCTTGTGTGTAGGAAACTATCTGATTTAAGCCCTCTAGAGGAGAGGAGATATGTGGGTGTGCATAAGAACTTTCCCCAGAGCCCTCCCAAATAAGTAGTTGAGATGTCTGAACTTCCGTCATTAGAAAGGCATACCTTTGCATTACATATGGCTCCCTATCAATGTATCTTGAATCCATGTGTCCTTGCTATTACATAAGTTATCACATTAGTTGCAGCATTCAAATATCTTCAGTATCTGATCTATAGCTTCAAATCGTACACCCCCGGCCCACTCACCTCCTAATTTCCACACCCACCCCACTGAGAATCAGAGATAGACCTCTGCTAACTTTTTGCAGTTTGCATTAGAAAGTGGTTTGTTTATTCGTCTCTTAAAATATATAGTTATATATCAAATAATCTCTTTCAAACAATACACACCATAATATACGCAAGCGGTGAAAACACATCAATTTGTATAATTCCATGAGTTCATAATGGTACTAAAAATAAAACAAAAACTTGACTAATTACCATTAGAAAATAGAGAATTAACTCCTTGTGTTGAAAATTTGTAAATGAAGGGAGGGAATCAATCATTTATTCTGCCTTTCCTATAGAAACTGTACCACTGGGTCACCAAAGTTTCGATAAGGGAGAAGTCGTCTTCATAGAGATAGTTCAGCAAGGGAGTGAGGAAGAAATAACAGAACTAGGATATCACCCCTGTGATAGAACTGGAATGCAACCTCTAATGAATTAATGAATTGAGACATTAAGCACCAATGACTGGTAGCATCAAATAACAGAAAATCACATTATATGCCTCCTGTAGGAAGCATAAAACACTAACTATAATGAAGTCTGATCAAAATTCTAAGTCCAGCAACCTATCTGCAAGAAATATAGAGAACAGAAGACCCTAAACCAAGACAGTGTAAAGAAAAACAGGATGACATTTATGAAACAATGAAAAATTTGAACACCAACTAGATACACGATGTTATTAAATAATTGTTGTCATTTTTAGGTGAAATGCCATTATGGCTATTTTAATTTTTTATTAAAAAAATTTTTTTAACCTTTATTTATTATTGAGAGACAAAGAGAGACAGAGTGTGAGCAGGGGAGGGGTAGAGAGAGAGGGAGACACAGAATCTGAAGCAGGCTCCAGGCTCTGAACTGTCAGCACAGAGCCTGACGCGGGGCTCAAACTCACGGACCGCGAGATCATGACCTGAGCCGAAGTCGGACGCTCAACCGACTGAGCCACCCAGGCGCCTCTATTATGGCTATTTTTAAAGAAAAGAATCCTTATCCTGTCAAAATGCATACGACAATATTTACAGATGAAATAATATGATGTCTGGGATTTGTTTCAAAAATAATGTGGGGGTGAGGGAGGTCAGGGACAATGGTTGGGTGCATGTGTGAAATAAGATGGCCTTGTGTGCGATTGTTGAAGCTGAGTTATGGGGTACGTGTGAGTACATTATACCATTTTGTCTGCTTTTTATATACTTGAAATTTTCCAAAGAATAAGTTTTTTTCTTCTAAAGGTGTTAACCTTCCTGAATATTCTGATATTCTTGTCCTAAGGGACAGCCACTTCTCTCCCACCTTTTGAGATCATTCTCCTAGGGAGTCTGGGGAATTGCAAATATCCTGGGAAAAGTTACATTAATCCATTAATATCTCTGCACACTAGTTAAAAGATTATTTCCTGGGCTGTCTTTACCTCTGAAAATACTGAATGCCTGCAGATAAACATTAAAGAAAACCTTGGAGGAGGGAAAAGTAAAGGCTGAGTATGGGAAGAAGAAAGGAGAACAAATTTGGGCTTCATTAGGATTTTTCCACATCCTTCACTATTTGGCTCATGCATCTTCTTTGTGTGGGTTTTTACTAGGAGAACTTTCACTGAAGGCATGAAAAAATGTTTAAATTTTGGACTCTCAGGGTTCCTTTTTATGTTGTTAAAGGCTAGTATAAATACTTATAGGAGAAGAAGGAGTCTTTTTTCCTTGTCTAGTGAGCCAGCGATGAGACTGTTTGGGTGGGGCGAGGCACAGTTTTGCCTGAACCCGAGAACAGTCTAGACCTGTCCACAAGATCACAAGGACATGGAAACCAGGAGACAGTAAGGAGTCATCTCAAGTGCTCAAGAGTATAGCTTTTTATAGAAGATCTCTGGAAGAACACCAAGGAACTGGTTGCCGCTGGGGAGAGAAGCTGGAGCACTCCGGACAGGGTGGGAGGGAAAATAAAGTATGACTTTATTGTTACAGTCAGATTATACTGTGGTTAGTGCCTTAAAATATATGATGACATTTTGCAAACAGCCTTTTGTTGACATAAGTATACCTTTTTATCTTCAAATTAGACAGAAGACAGATGTGTTTGTTTATGGTTTCCTTGGCTGGGCCAGCTGCTGACACCACTGGCTGTTTGCACATTTTCTTGATAGGCCTTCCCCTGCCCTCCCTACCCAACGCCAACCTCCCAGAATCTAATTGGGAGCAGTAGATGGTCACTAGAACCAAGAATAGGATTCTAGTAGTTCTAGTACAATTTCCCCATGGGAGACGTGATATCAGCGAAAGCTCAAATGTTCCCACAGAAGCACCCCTAATAGCAGAGCCAAGGGACCCCTCTCTTTGATGGCTCCCATTTTACCTTAAATATTCAGATGAATTCTGCAATCTCTGATTTATCACTTTGTTCTTCTAGAACATGATATTATATTATTACTAGGGGAAAAAGAGTTGCTATATTTATCCCATGAATTCCAGAAGCCGCGCACACCTGGGCCTGTTGCTGAAGTACAGAGTCTAGTTTTGTTTTGTGCTTCCTTCTGTTTATTTATTGAGGTTATTATTTACATACATTAAAACTCACCAGAGGCGCCTGGGTGGCTCAGTCGGCTGAGTGTCCCAGTTCGGCTCAGGTCATGATCTCACGGTCTGTGAGTTCGAGCGCTGTGTGGGGCTCTGTGCTGACAGCTGGGATCCTGGAGCTGGCTTCAGATTCTGTGTCTCCCTCGCTCTCTGCCCCTCCCCCACTCATGCTCTGTCTCTCTGTCAAAAATAAATAAACATTTAAAAAAACCTCACCAATTTTAACTGTACAATTTTTGTAATTGTATACAAGACGTAACGACTGCCACCATCAAGATATAGAATGTTCACACCACCTTTAAAAAATTTTTCCATCCCCTTTGTCCAAGTTCAGTTGAGACCCTCCGGTTTTACGGCATTCTCCAACATTGACTCTGGCTGATTTTAGGAAAGTCACTTTACTTCCCCTGATATGTTTCTGCTCTTGTAACATGATAAATGAAGGAATACATTTATTTCTAGGGACTCTTCCAGTACTTTCAGAAAACAAGGGAGTCGAGTGGGCGCTGGTATCCCAGCCTTAGGTCCCCATTCTTGATACAGCATACGCAGGTGGCCGATTCTAGTGGGTAAACGCCTGTGGTGGCATCAAAGTTAGTTCCCCATCCTCTTTTGCCAGTGTGTAACGTTTTGTTACTATTATTGCTGTTTTTTTAGTGTGCAACGTTTACTAAGCATCCATTTCCTCATTTACAATATCGGGCTTATTAACAGGACCCCTTTGTGTGTGTACTGCTGTGACAATGAAGTGAGATGTGCCGGCACCCTTAAATATTGGTTGGTCTTTTTATTATAGCATAACATAAAGTCAGGGCATTCGACCACCTCCGCTCCTGTACGTTTACGCGGGAGGATTCCCACAACCAAAACGGAAGCACAAAGCACGCCCACCCCTCTACTCACCCCCGCGGTCCCAAGCTGGCCGGCCAACGTTCTAGAACTGAGACCAACAAATAGGCACGCGGGCATGTGCTTCCAAAGGGTCTCGCTAGAGGGCGGAATCGAGACCAGGAAGTTCTAACGCGTGTCGTACAAGGCGACGTAAAACGGCTCTGCTTTATGGCAACCTGGTTCCGCCGTAAAGCGCCGTGGGCGACCTCGCGTGAGTGAGTTGAGACAGCTAACAGGTGGGAAACGCGGCTCTTGAAGGTGGGCGACCTTGACGTTTTTGCTATGGGCAAACGCGGGAGCCGGAGCCAGAGCCAGCTGCTCAACACCCTGACTAAAAAGCAGAAGAAGCATCTTCGGGATTTCGGCGAGGAGCATCCCTTCTATGACAGGTATGGAGGGGCACTGCCGGGGCCAGCCGTGTCCGTGGCTTTTCCCGGGTTGGGTCCGCTGGTCTCCCTGGGGATCGGGACAGAGCGGCGCCCCCCGCTCCCCACCGCTTCCCGCGCTTCCCCCGCGGCCTGGGAGGATTTCGGTGGCATCCCGCCTGGGATGGGGTTCTTCGTGGGTCTTCCTGCCTTTTGTTGAGCCCTTAGCTTTATGCTGGACCGCACGCCCCCTATGGGGTGGGGGGCTGCTTTTCGTACTGTCAGAGGTTTTCTAACATTGATTTTGGTGTTTTGTGTTTTCAAAGAGTTGTCTGGGCCTTTCGACATTACTGATTTATCCAGTTACAATGAGGAAACCAGTGTACCGGTAGTTGTGGTTTCCTTGGAGTGTCCGGACTCTCAGTTATGATCTTAGTCCTCACCCGCCACTCCACTTAGGGCTGCTTCATCAGCAGTTGAGGACATTGTAATGAAGCAATGTGCTAGAAAATGTATTTTATTTGCTAAATTGATACTTCTTTCCGATGAGAGCCAGGTACTGTGTTTGTCATTGTGACGTTGTTAAACTTTTGTCAATTATCAGTTTGCTGTATTCTTACAATCCCTGTCCAAGAGCATACATAGTTTTTATGTGACTATAGTTATGTATTTATACTGGTATATTCTGCTTTTTTCACTTAAAGTTGTGTCATTATGGGCGCCTGTTCGTTGAGCGTTCAACTCTTGATTTCCGTTCAGGTCTTTGGATTGAACCTGGCACCGGGCTGTATGCTGAGCATGGGGCCTGCTTAACACTCCCTCTCTCTGCCCCTCTCCCCTGCTGGAGCTTGCGCATGCGCTGGCTCTGTCTCTCTCAAATAAAAAATAAAGTTGTATCATTAGACTTTTTACTAGTTGCTACATGCTAGTAGTTTAACATAACTTGTTTCTTCTCAGGGTTTCAGGAAAGGAAGGAAAACCACAGATTTATCAACCGGTAATGCTTTACACTTTTTTTTACACTAGTTGGTTCTGGGTTGTTTTAAGACTGTATATAATAACGATGAAGTCTGGCTACATTTCCACTCCTTTCGATTTTAGACGTAAGCTATTATTTTAGTAATGTGTACTTTTGAATGCATATGTCTGTTAAAATGTCATTGTGACAACTAATACAGTAACCAGAGTTTGAAACTCTCCTGAGAGATTAGCCTGTTCGAACCTGGTAAGGAGGCTTATTAGAGGGCTCTCTTGGTGAATCCTAAGGAGTATCTTGTTTACTTAACATAAAAGGAGCCACAAACAATGCAAACTGAACAGGGGTCCTAACTCATTACAACAAACTAAAAAAAAACAAAACAAAACAGGGGCGCCTGGGTGGCGCAGTCGGTTAAGCGTCCGACTTCAGCCAGGTCACGATCTCGCGGTCCGTGAGTTCGGGCCCCGCGTCAGGCTCTGGGCTGATGGCTCGGAGCCTGGAGCCTGTTTCCGATTCTGTGCCTCCCTCTCTGCCCCTCCCCCATTCATGCTCTGTCTCTCTCTGTCCCAAAAATAAATAAACGTTGAAAAAAAAAAAGTCACCTTTTAAAAACAAAACAAAACAAAAAAAAACCCCACTAAATTCTTTTGTTGTATTGTAATTTTCTTGTTGTTCCTTTCAAGGTGCCAAATATCTAACACATAGATTAGTTTAACTTCTGGGACCTGTGGGCAGCTCCGTCATTTAAGTATCTGACTTCGGCTCAGGTCATGATCTTGCAGTTCATGAGTTCGAGTTCTGCGTCGGGCTCTGTGCTGTGCTCAGAGCCTGGAGCCTGCCTTGGATTCTGTGTTTCCCTCTCTCTCTCTGCTCCTTCCATGCTCACATACTCACTCTGTCTCTCTCTCTCGCTCTCTGTCTCTCAAAAATAAATAAACATTAAAAATAATTATAAAAAAAATTAGTTCTCATAACCCAAAGCTCTGTTTTTAGTCAGCTTTCTTCCCATGTGGAACATTATCAGTTCAAAGAAGGTGAAAGTTCCTAGAATCATAGCCAGACTATCTTTTTAAAATAACTTTGTTGGGGCCCCGGGTGGCTCAACTGGTTGAGCATCTGACTTTGGCTCAGGTCATGACCTCACGGCTCGGGGGTTCAAGCCCCGCGTCGGGCTCTGTGCTGACAGCTCAGAGCCTGGAGCCTGCTTCCGATCCTGTGTCTCCCTTTCTCTCTGCCTCTCCCCCACTCTCACTTTGTCTCATTCTGTCTCTCGAAAATAAATGAATGTAAAAAATTTTTTTTCTAAAAAAAAATAAAATAACTTTGTTGCTGGGGATGGTTGAATAGATAGGATTGCATATTTACAGAAAAACTAATTTTTATTTATGAAAGTCTGAACCTGTTATACTTTTGGTCTGATGATAATAATCATAGGGTCGAAACGAATGGTTTGTTTCTGTTTCAAAAATTCCCATTTTCCTTTTAGTCAGAGAGTTCAGATACTTCAGGTTCTGAAAGTGAAGCGGAGAGCGAACCAGAGCAAGTTTCTGGGTACCACAGACTACTCGCCACATTAAAGAATGTTTCAGAGGAAGAGGAGGAGGAGGAGGAAGAAGTGGAAGAAGACAGTGCTGTAGATGAGGCAGAAATGGACGATGATGATGGTGAAAGTGATGTCACCGTGGAGGAAGAGACAGCGCCCGAGTCTGACAAAGTGCGGGAGAGTAAGTGTCTTCAGACATCCTCTGTGTCGGGACAGATTGCCCCCTGAGCACAGTGCCCTCCCTGTACTGAGTGAGTTGGGGGAAAGCACATGGATCCAAAGCAGAGACTCTTAACCTTGGTTGGTTCAGTGATATCTTTGAGAGTCCGATGAAAACACAGGACCCTCTGGCCAGAAAAATGCAGAAGTAATATTTTTGCTTATAATTTCCAGGTCTTCATCAATCCTAGTTAAAGTTTTCTTGATTCAGAGGAAAGGGGACATAATTCTGTTTTTGTGACAGTTTCAGTTAAAGAGATCATTGTCCCTTAGAGAAACCAAATTTAATGGAAGACAGACATAAAAATACAAACATTTTGAAGCAGCAGATTTGTATGTAACAACTAGCTGTAAGGTGTGGGATAAATGCCAAGTGGTTGCATGCTGGAGTAAATGGGGGCAGGCTGCAGAGAAGAGCTGAGATTGGAAGTTTAAAGGAATTCTCTCACTCGGACTTCCAGGTGACTTTTTTCCTCTAACTTTGAAACCAACTTTATGGAGCTGTGATTTACGTACAATAAAGTGTGCCCGTTTTAAGTATACAACTTGAGGCGTTTGACAAACGTGTACATCCGTGCTATTATCACCAAAATCAAGATTCAGAACATTTCCAACACTTCCAAAAGGTGTCTTGTCTCTTTAGAGTCCATTTCTCCCTGCTGGCATCAGGCAACCACCGACCCGCATTCTTTCCCTACAGATTAGTTTTGCCTGTTCTAGAAATTCATATAAGTGAAAGCATACAGTGTATACCTTCCTGTGTCTGGCTCCTTTGGCTCCTCATGTTTTTGTGGTTCATCCATGTCATTTATGTGTTAGCAATTCATGACTTTGTATTGCTGGAGTAATATCCCATTGTCAGTGTATCTGAGTAACTTTTTATATCTTACTATCTGAAGGCCTATTTTCCTTACAGCTGTATTTTTCTCTCTAAGATGTCATTCACCATCCTTAGTATTTTAATTCAGTTTCCCTGGGATGAAAGTTTATTGCCTCAGACTTAGGGGGCTTTTTGTTTTGTTTTTTTATTTCCTGTTTTGGATTTTTGAAAATGAAAAGTTTGTGAGGTTGTTTTTTTTAATTATAAAACTTAAGAGGGTAGTATAGTTAAAACCTGTATCTCTACTACCTTGGGATAAACACCTTTAGCGTTTTATGTAACCCTCCAGATTACTTTTTTATGGCTACAAGTGTGAGTAGAAGTGTGTGTGTGTGTGTGTGTGTGTGTGTGTGTGTGTGTGTGTGTGTAATGGTCTCATACACTTCTGTAATTTACTTTTTTTCTTTAATAGTATACCACAGTCCTTTTCTCTGTGAGTAATTGTGGATTCATATTAGCTTCTTAATTACACAGTATTTCGTTGTCAATGCTATGTGGTAACTTAATTATTACTCCATTGATAGAAAAGGATGAAATCAATTTTTCCAGTTATTTCTGGTCATAATCACTGCTGCATTAAACATCCTTACATGTTCATCTTAGTGTACTTTGTCCAGTTATCATCTTACAATAAATTCCTAACTGGATTGGGGTCAACGGTCAGGCTTAATTTTGAAACCTAAGTCTTACACCTGAATTTGCTTAAAAATAAATAATAGTAATGAACATCAGTGTTGATTTAGGCTAAAGAATTAAGTTTTACTGGTCCACAGAAGTATAATTATATTTATGCATAAATAATTTTATAAAATGTTTCTCAAAATGACAGGTCCTCCTGACCCTGAGGGAAAAGGTGGGGATGGGGCACTTGGCACATCACAAGAATCCTCCGAGGAGTTTACAGATGCAAAACACGAGTCACTCTTCAGCCTGGAAACCAATTTTCTTGAAGAGGAGAGTGGAGGCACATGTTCCTTGAATGCATCACAAGGTCAGAGCACAGTGTGTGTTGGTTCAGTTTCACCAGGTGCTTAGCATGGAGGCTTGTGGGCTAATACACCCCGTTAAATCTCTGGTTACTGGCATGAGCAGCAATAAAAACGGGTTAGCAGCTCCATCTAGAGCTGGAAAGAAATATTTCCCAAAGGTATTTTGTGGTTTTCAGTGGTTAGGCAGTGTTGGGAATCAGGAGGCTATTTAGTAGGACAAACCGCCTAAGAGTGATAGTAGGGAAGGCCGGTTCCCCGGATCCCAGATCTCCACAGTTGGGAGTCAGGGGAAGACCTCTGATTTTCTCCCCAAGCAGGGAAGCAAGAGAAAGGAGAAAAGTATTTTGCGCTTTTCTCTCTGCCCTTCACTTGCTCTTTGTTATTGGAGCAGGAGTTTTCCAGATTTGTAGACTCAGGACTGGCTAATCTGATTGGTCCTCATTACCAGGGAGCCCCTTAGAGGCCAGAAAGCTCCATGCTGTCTCTCCAGTCTCTCTCAGCCTCTTGGTCATGCCTGTGTCCCAGTGGCAGTGACTTGGACAAGGTCTGGCTGTGGTGGGGGTAGGTAGGTCTCTGCTCTCTCTCTCAGCTCCACTTTCTCAACCTGTGCCTGGCAGGCAAGTCAGGTTGGTCTTGTTCTTTGCTCTGATGGCCTTTTTGGCCCCGTTGCCTTTCTTCAACTTAGCTCTACAATTACTGAAGCTGAAATTTTGATCCATATTTGGTTTATTTGGTTCCGTTGGGTGTTGTGCTGGAGAAAGAGAAGTTAGCAGGTAGAATTTGGGCACAAACCCCATTCTGAACCATCAAAACTTTAAAAACATTGGAGGTGACATTAGGAAGCTTGATTATCCTAAAATTTCTCTCGTTGTTTGGCCTATACAGGTATATAAGCACCTAGAATTCTTATGTCCTATTGTTCTGTCTTAGGTGTTTAGTAGAAAGTGCATTGCATTTGAAGTTTTACCATTTGGATCCTTGCATAGGTCATTTACCTTTTCTCTGCTTCTTTAAAAACATTTTTTTTGAAGTTTATTTAATTTGGGAGAGAGCACATGTGTGCGTGATAGTGGGGGAAGGAAGAATCCCTAGCAGGCCCTGCGCTAGATCTCACAAACTGAGATCATGACCTGAGCCAAAATCAAGTCAGACACAACTGACTGAGCCTCTTAGGCCCCCCAACTTTTCTCTGCTTAATGAGTGGGACTGGAAGACAAGGTTGGGTGGGCAGCTCAGAGGACTGGAGATAACCCTGAGTACAGATGCTACCATTTGGATCATTTGTTCAATGATACTCAATACTCAGTTGAGTATTGAACATTTCTGCATGTCCTGCAATGTTAGATAAGTCAGACATGGACCTGCTGTCAGGGATCTTACAGTCTAGTGTATGAGACAAGTCTGCACATATATGTGTTGCAGTGGGTGGGTAGGGACGGGGTGGGGGTACTGTCCCTAGGGCACTGAGGATGGCCTGTTAGTGGAACCAGCACTGTGCCTGGCACGGTAGGCTCCAGGGAAATATTTATTGTGAGTCAGGAGATAACATTAAACTGATAATATTTGGACATACAAAAATGAGGTGAAGGACAGAATAGACTTTTTCATCGAAGGAAGGAATCCCACAGTGGCAGAAGAGTTTGAGGGCCATGTAATTCAAAGATTGTATTGGAGAAGTAGATTGGAGTTGTACATCCTGCAGCGCCCCAGATTTCAGACTGAGAAGCTTCTTCAAGGGTTTTGAGCTGGGAAGTAAAGTGATTAGAGAAGTGTGTTAGGAAAAGGAACCCATTGGAAACTTTTGAGCTGGGAGAGAGGGTGGGGAGATCAGATGGGAGAAAGGATGAGTTAACACCATGGAAAGAAGTGTGTTGTTTAGAGGGAAGACCAAGAAAACACCTGTTTTCTCCAAGTGTTCTGACATTCTGGATTTCTGAATTAGATCCATTTCTACAGCATGTGAACAAAGAACTGAAAGAAAAAGAAATTCAGGCTGTTGCCACAAATTCCAAAACTACTCACCAGCTAAAAGTAAGTGTTGCTTGGTTAGTGGTCACAAACGAAGTAAAGCTCCAAGTAAAGCAATGGTCTTGGGTTTTGGCAGTCTCCTCGAACATATGATGCATGCTGGTGGTAGATGGGACAGGGGAGCATAACCTAGGAAGGCTGGAAGAGCCTAGGGGAGCACAGGTATAGCTAGAAAGCCCTGGGGAAGCTGGAGTGTGGGAGCCAGAGAAGAGTGGCTTTGGAGACAGGTACACCAGGGTTTAGATCAGCATCTGAGAGGCGTTGTTGCATGACGTAAGGCAAGTTAATCTACCTTTTTGATCTCCACTCTTCTCATCTGTTAGAGGGGGGCAACAGTGCTTATCTCAAAATGAAGAAATTTAGTTTACTGACTGATACATAGAAAGTGTTGAGTAAAACAGTAGCTACTGCTGCTGTTTGTTTGAAATAATCTGAGATAGGTTCACAACTAAGTAATGCAAATGTGGAGCAATTTTTTACTTCTTTGTGTTTTTTGTTTTTCACCAGCTCATGCTGTTTATAAGAATTGGTCATCCTTGTTTAATTGAAATTTTTACTGAGATAATAATTATAGATTCAATTGTAAGAAATAAAGACACCCCTTATGCCCTATGCCCACTTTCCCCCATTGGTAACATCTTGCAAAACTGTGGTATAGTATCAGGGCCAGGAAATTGACATTGACATGCTCTTCTGTCTTATTCAACTTTCCCCGGTTTTGCTCCTACTCTTTTGTGTGTGTGTTAAGTTCTGCACTGTGTTAAGTGTCCTCTGTCCACCACCAAAGTCAAGATGCAGAACATTTCCAGCACTTTAAAGATCTCTCTTGTTCCCACTTGCCCTTTTAAAACCACACCTCCCTCCCTGCCTCTGATTCCTAATCCTTGGTAATCACTATCTGTTCTCCATTTTACAGTTTTGTCATTTCAAAAGTGTTATGTAAAAGAACCCTGGGATACCTGGGTGGCTCAGTCAGTTAAGCGTCTGACTCTTGATTTCGGCTCAGGTCAGGATCTCATGGTTTGTGAGATCGAACCCTGTGTGGGGCTCTGTGCTGGCAGCATGGAATCTGCTTGGTATTCTCTCTCTTCTCTCTCTGCCCCTCCCTTGC
>NW_024412426.1:1896893-1899649 GCF_014898765.1 Herpailurus yagouaroundi
CAGGTCATCAGTTTTGTTACAGTGCAAAAATTTCCAAACTGGTGTCTCACAAAATATACTTTAGGATTTTAATAGCTGTATCCCCCCCCCCCCAAAATTATTCCATGTCCAAGTAAATTTGGAGAACTTTAGGTTAAATAAAATAGAACAGAGTTCTTATCACAGGACTCACCAGAACCTTTTGTATTTAATATACATTGTGACTCTCCCGGAGGAGGATTAGCTTTTGTGATGTTTACCCAAGTTATTTGACCTTGGAGCCCTTTCTCTTCTGCAATGAATTTTGATTTCCTATAACATATTCCACAGAATAGTTTGGGACACACTGACACAGTGAAGAGGTCAGGTTGGAAGTCAGAAACCTTGGGCTCTGGCTCTTCGCTCTGTTCTCTCCTGGAAAGTTTGTCTGAATCATATAACCTCTCTGAACCTCAGCTTTCCTAAACTGTAAGAAGAGCATTATAGCATCTACCTTGCAGGGTTGTTGGTTAGGATTAAACAAAATGATCTTGTAAATCAGAGAGATCTTGGTAGATTAGGAATTGTGTGAGTGTAACATAGTATAATGCATTTCTTTTTTTTTTTATTTAACTTTATTTTTTATTTTTTGCATTTCTAACTTAGCTCTTGATCTCTTTCCTAGTGGCCCATATTGGGCCAGCTTGTCTTTTCATCGAAGTTTCAGAAGTTGGAAACATTTAAACCATCAAAGGACATTGACTTAAAGTCACTTCATCTCCAGAAGCCTCTGGAATCCACCTGGACCAAGACCAACAGCCAGTTCGTCTCTGGTTCCCCTAAATCAAGTAGCCCCTTCACACCCCTCCAGAAAGAGCTCTTCCTAATTATGAATTCTTACCGGGACCTTTTCTACCCAGAAAGGACTGCCCTGAAGAATGGGGAGGAGATCCGCCATGTGTACTGCTTGCATGTAATAAATCATGTCCTCAAAGCCAACGCCCAGGTGCTCGGTAACAATAGCAGACGCCGCAGCCAGAAACTTGGGGTGGGTGACGATGATGACTTCAGAGACCAAGGGCTAACAAGGCCCAAGGTGAGTGACAGCAGGAGGACTTTGTCCTCAAGAAGGAGGCTGCAAGGCACTGCCATATAGGTACTGCCATATGGGCACTGCCTCGCACTTAGCAGGTACTCGACTATTTTAATGATACGAATTCTGGAATAATTAATGAGTCCAAGAGTGAGCATGTTAGTTGGGCCAGGTAGTGTCAGAGCAGTACAGTAGAGAGCTCAGTGGACTGTGTCTAGCTGCATATTTGTGGATTTAACTGGAAACTTGTAAGTCACAGGTACTTCCGTGATAGTTTTCCTTAAAGATAACCCTGAACATGTGTAAATGACACTTCATTGTAAATCTCCTCTTGGTGATTGTCAGAGCTGGATGGAACCTTAGTAAGCCTTTTATCCAATCCCTGGATGTTAAAGCTATGAACAGAGACCCAGATTCATAGAGGACCTTCCTAAAGAGAACCAGGGATGCTCAAGTAGCAGAGATGGGATTAGAACCAAGGATTCTCTTCACTGAGCCACATACATATGTAAACCTTGGAAAACAAATTCCTATATTTCCATTATATAGTTATTACTGCCTAAAACTATTACATTTATGTGGGTTCATAAGCGTAAGTTCCAGTTGATTTGGGGGCTTTGGGAAGAAATGTGTTTTAGTTGTGCTCATGTTATTCATGTTAAGTGGCTACATCTTGTGTCGTCCATTTCCTATACCCCCTTAGCCTATATCCCTCCATATTGAAGAATCTAAAAAGATTTTTTAGATTGTTTTACTGAGTTTAGTAGGATTCTAGGGTTTAATACTGATGCGGATCTTAGACATTTCTTGGTCCAACCCCTTACTTGAAAGCTGGGGAAATTGAAGCCTGGACGCTTACATAGCGTGGCTACTAGGCCAGTAACTTGGCCCTCTTCAATCTTGGGTCCTCACTGCTGCACTGTACCAGGCTGAATCATGACACCTCTCCAGCTGTGCTGGTTCCCTTTCTGGGAAACTGAGTCTTGGACATAAGGATTATAGATTTATCTGTTTCCATTTACAGTTGTAGAGAAAAATGAAGCAGATTAACCGTGAAGCACATTTAGAATTTGATGGATTGTGTGATCTGATGGGCTGTTCACATTGTTGATATTTACAGAAGGCTAGTTAGAAATTTATTTATCAAGCATATTCTGTTTTCATTCTTTTTTTTTTTTTTAATTTTTTTTTTTCAACGTTTATTTATTTTTGGGACAGAGAGAGACAGAGCATGAACGGGGGAGGGTCAGAGACAGAGGGAGACACAGAATCGGAAACAGGCTCCAGGCTCTGAGCCATCAGCCCAGAGCCTGACGCGGGGCTCGAACTCATGGACCGCGAGATCGTGACCTGGCTGAAGTCGGACGCTTAACCGACTGCGCCACCCAGGCGCCCCTCATTCTTAGCAGTTGTAACTTTAAGCATTTTTGGAAATGTTTGGAAAACTTAATTTTCCATTGAGATATGATCTTATTTCAGAAATGCTTTATCATCATTTCTGAAAAATGTACTAAAGAACATTCTAGAAAAGTAGTGATTCATTAATCCTTTTCCTAACCAGCTTTATCTGTTCTGTACTTATTACAGCTAATTCATTTATTTATTCATTATATATTTACCCTTTGAGGCTTATGGACAAAAATACCAATACTAAGTTCTTTTTTTTTCTTTTTTTTTTTTAATTTTTTTTTTTCAACGTTTATTT
>NW_024412426.1:1899749-1925617 GCF_014898765.1 Herpailurus yagouaroundi
TTTTTTTTCAACGTTTATTTATTTTGGGACAGAGAGAGACAGAGCATGAACGGGGGAGGGGCAGAGAGAGAGGGAGACACAGAATCGGAAACAGGCTCCAGGCTCTGAGCCATCAGCCCAGAGCCTGATGTGGGGCTCGAACTCACGGACCGCGAGATCGTGACCTGGCTGAAGTCGGACGCTTAACCGACTGCGCCACCCAGGCGCCCCATACCAATACTAAGTTCTATGGGAGACAGAAATGAGTACCATTCCTTGCCACTTGTATGTTTCTATTGGGTTTTTGCTAGTGGGCAGCTGTTAAAGGCACTGACTTAATCCTGAAAGGTATTTCGACATTCTGGTTGAGAAATGCCTCCTGTGGGGCCATGAGCTTAAAGTCCACAGGACACAGTACTGTGGATATGAGAGGTACTCAGCTTCTAGTACTGAGCCAGGTCCTGTGCAAAAGGGGTGATCTAGATATGAGCCCTCCCAGGGGCTGCCGCTCTGTGGAGGGTTCTTGAGCTCCATGTCCTCAGCAGGCTGACTTGCAGCTGCCCATCCTTCCCCTGGTCCCACCAAGGCTGCTGCGGCTTCCTCCACAGGTGCTGATAGTGGTGCCCTTCCGGGAAGCTGCTCTACGGGTGGTCCAGCTCTTCATCAGCCTCCTCGAGGGCGACAGCAAGAAGAAAATAATTGTGAGCAATAAAAAGAGGTTTAAGGGAGAGTATGGCTCAGATCCTGAGGAGAGACCACCCAACCTGAAGAGGCCTGAGGATTATGAAGCTGTGTTTGTCGGCAACATCGATGACCACTTTCGGATTGGTAATTCCTCCTTGTCAGAACTCAGACCCCAAGGGACCTACAGTGTGAGGTTCTCATGGCCGAAGACTAGAAGCCTGGAATTAGGCATTCTCTCAGGGGGTTGAGATGTCCTCCTAACAGGGGTGGGGTGCATTTGAAACATCTTGTCTGCCAGAGGAGAGAGTTTTGCTTGGCTAATGGGGTGGACGCTGGGCTAAGGGTGGAGCATCTCTGAAGCTCTTATATAAAGATACGTGCACATTTATAACAAATGTCTCAGCACACCCATAGCTAGTAGTTGATGCTACAGGGGAGTTGGAAGTGACACAGGCTGAGTGGGTCCCTCGGGGGAGGCTAAATAAACTGAGTGTCTACGCATAATGGTGGACTTTCCTCCTACTGGCCATGTAGAGTGCCTACCCCTGAATTGTCTCCACTCAGGACTTACCAACTGCCACCCAACTTGTTTTGTGTTTGCTTGTCTCGTTCAACTCCCATATACTTGGTTGGTTGTGTATTGATAGAGTAATGTTCTTGGGAAAATGTTCATTCAACAAACATTTATAAAGCATCTATTGGGTGCCGGGTACTGTTAGGAAGCTAGAGATACAGAAATAAAAGTTATGGTTCCTGTTGCTAAGGAAATCCAGCCTCATGGGAAAACAATACAGAATGATCATGATAAGTACTGATCAGAGGATGCAGTGGATGTTCTGGGAGTGTTTAAAGCAATTTCTGTACTCCAAACGAGGACAAGATAGGGAAGGCCTCCTGGTGGAGGTGCCATTTATAGAAAGTTACAAAGAGGGGCGGTCAGCATGCAGGAAAAGATTTCAGACAGGAAACTGCATGTGCAGAGGCATCAGGGTGAATAAGCCAGGCATGACCTAAGATTTATATAGGCTTTAGCAGGACTGGAGTGTCAGGTGAAATGGGACAGGAGTTGATGTTTAGTTTTACATTTTTTTTAATGTTTGTTTTTGAGAGACAGCATGAGCAGGGGAGGGACAGAGAGAGAGGGAGACACAGAATCCAAAGAAGGGTCGAGGCTCTGAGCTGTTGGCCCAGAGCCTGATGCAGGGCTCAAACCCACAAACCATGAGATCATGACCTGAGCCAAAGTTGGCCACCCAACCAGCTGAGCCACCCAGGCACCCCAAGAGTTGATGTTTACTTTTAAACATGTGCAAGTGTCCTGCAAGCTGCTGCTGATGTCAGTTTTGAGCTCAGGAAAGAGATGTGGGCTGGAAATACAGATCATTGTAGAGGTGATGTTACAGTCGTGGTTGGTGAATACCAATTTATTGGTAAATGGTGAATACCCATTTATTACCCATAAACGTAGGTAGAGTGAAAGTAGAACTTACAGCCAAATCAGGGATTTGTGGAAGAGCTGTTTGGATATGGAAAGATTGATATGGGCCAGGTCAGGTATAGAAATGGAAGTGAGTATTAAAGTGGGGAAAAGAACATTTCAAGGAAGATTGGTTCAATATGCTGCTTTATGCATTTGTGATAAGAAACACTAAAGTGTCATTGAATTGGTGACCTTGGCAAGAGTCATTTCAGTGTAGTGCTGAGAATTGAGCCAGATTGTGATGCATTGAGGAGTGAGTGGGAGGTTTCTAAGTGGAGACCATCCTCTGGGGAAGTTGGCCCTAAAGGAAAAGAAGAGAAGGGGAGCCAGATGGGACCATAGACTCAAGAGAGGGAAGATTATTGTTATTTTAGTAAGTGAAACAACTTGAACATGGTTATGTGCTAAGGGAAAGATGTGAAGGTACAACATACATCAGAGGGGGAAAGCCAATGGCTTGGTGGGAACTAATGAAGTAATGTGCACTTGGCTGTTTCCTGTAGGAGTGGCAATCCTTCAGAGGAGCATCCGACTGTATGCCCCCTTTTACTCCTCTGACATCCTCATTGCCTCCCCGCTGGGCTTGAGGACCATCATTGGTGGCGAAGGAGAGAAGAAGAGAGATTTTGACTTTTTGTCTTCTATTGAGCTTCTCATCATTGATCAAGCTGACATTTACCTGATGCAGAACTGGGAGCATGTCCTGGTAATGGTGGTCATTTACATTTAGAGTGACAAAGTTCACATTTAGGGAGAGTTGTTTAAGCCTTTTTTTTTTTTCTTTTTTAATACTTATTTTTGAGAGAGAGCATGTGTGTGAGTGGGGGAGGGAGAGGGAGAGGGAGACAAAGAATGTGAAACAGGCTCTGTGCTGTCAGCGCAAAGCTCAACATGGGGCTCAAGCCCATGCACCGTGAGATCATGACCTGAGCTGAGGTCACACTCCCGATCCACTGACCCACCCAGGCGCACCAGTGGTTTAACTCTTAAAGGGCAATTTAAGTCCAAGTGAGAACTCAGTTTGGAAATGGAAATGTTTCACATTTTCCAGTTTGAAAAAGACTTTTGTCCCGTTTTCTACCCACAGATTGGTCAATAATCATGCAGAGAAATAAAAATTCTTGTCAGTATTGTCATATCTCCAGCAAAGATTTCTTCCCTTCAAAGGTCACTTCTGTGAATAGACCACTTGAGTGGCTGGTTGGTAGGTTGGTTCCTTTTAACCTGGAAGGTCTTTACCTGACTAATTCTTCCTACCAGTTATGCTCATTCTCTCTTGTTTGGCCTTCAGAGGAAATGGGAAATGTGGCTCAGGATTTCTTAATGTGTGGTCTTGTTTTACAGAGAAATGTAGGAGGTCTTTATCTTCCTACTGTAACATGCTGTAATTTTTCCTCCTTCCCCACATACTCTGCAGTGTTGACCATTTTTGCTTTGGAATAATCCTTATCACAGAGCCATAGGTTTGGTTTTTACAGGCACATGAGAACTTGCTTCTGTAGTCCCAGGGCTTGCAGGAAGGTTGGGGCAGATAAAGGGGAGCATTTAGTCATAAAGGAGGGAATACATTTATAGTACTTGTTATCTGTTAATATAGATTTCCAGGTAAAAATATAATGAAGATAGAAAAGGCATGTTGATAGCTGAGTCTTATTTCTTAATTTGAGGGAAAGACAGGTGTTGTGTCTCTGGGGATCTCCTAATGTTTGAGAACTAAGTCACTGAAGAACAACAGCTCTGTTTTCCATGTCATTTCTCTTCTTATCCAAGTCTGGGACTGAAGAACCCATAGAGTGACCAGGCAACATTTCTGAAGTTCCTTTTAAAGGAATATTCCTGCAAGTACCATTTTGATCCTTTCTGAAAGATCCAAGAGATGGTCAGTTTTAGCTTACCTTCCTTTTGGCAGTGTTCACCTAACTGGGCAATTCACACCCATCTGGGCCTCGATTTTCTGGTGTGATTTGGAGGTTGATTGTACATAGCCCATGGGGTTAATAAGATGATAGATTTATAAAATGCTTAGCAGTGCCCAACAGGTACATCCAGAATGAAAATTAATGGTAGTTATTTTTGTTCAAAGCATTTGATGAACCACATGAACCTACTGCCATTGGATTCACATGGGGTGGACTTCTCTCGAGTGAGGATGTGGAGCCTCAATAATTGGTCCAAGTATTATCGCCAGACACTGCTTTTCGGGGCCCTGCAGGATGCCCAGATCAACTCCGTGTTCAACAAGTACTGTGTCAATCTGCAAGGCCAGGTGGGCTCTCTCCTTGTTTCTCTGGGTCTTCATGAAGCACTGTGTACTGTTTGGGTCATGAGGCATAAGGAGAAGATGGCATTTGGTCAGCAGTGGGGATGGCTGGCCTCCTGACACTCTAATTGACTCCTGACAGGTGGCTGTGAGGAACGTCCCAATGACAGGCTCCATCAGCCATGTCCTGGTGCAGCTTCCACATGTCTTCCAGAGGATGGAAGCTGAAAACCTAGCTTCAGTGATTGATGACAGGTACCTATCCCTTCCTGGTCCCATTGGACACTTGGGGGTCAGAGAGAGGGATTTGGCTTTGGCCTATGAGATGAGATAATTGAACCTAATCATCATTGACAGAGGAGGAGACTGAAGCCCAGAAAGGAATGGTACCTTGTCCTAGTTCCCCAGCTGGTTAGTGATAGCATTAGTACTGCAGATCGGGACCTTACCACAAGATTGGGGCATTTCTTAATTACATTACACTGGTTAATGCTGCAGAGTGTTCTATGTCAACAACTTAATTTTAAGCCCTTCAGAGCAGGAATTAATGCCCAGAAGCGAACACTGAAACCTTTACTTTTTTCTTTTTTCATTTTTGAAACCTTTAAATATTCAACTCTAAGCCCTTCACCTTTTGCTTCCTGCAGACATCAAGGTTCCAGTGTTTTTAATTCTCTCTGCATTTTCCCTGTCTCCTCATGGTGTTGTTCAGGGGACCATGGGAGTTGTTCAGTGATGATTTGTTGATTGACAACAGAATGAATGAATGCGTGAGTGAATGGTTTGTGTATGTACTTCTAGAATAATTCTCTGAGATATACTGGCATCGCATCTATTTGTTACAATGAATAGTGTTAGCACTTATTTTTTTATCCTTATATAATCTCTTTGTGATGAGGTAGGCCATACTGGCCTTTTGGGGGAGGTAGAAGGAGATTGTGACTTGCTCAGGGTAACCCAGTTAGTGAGGACACTGAGGGCTAATCTCTCGGTCATTGACTTTGCCCTTTGCTTTTCCAAATCAGGTTTAACTTTTTTGTGAACAAGATTTTGCCTCAGTATCGTGATGCAGTCATGTCTCACACGCTCATCTATGTCCCCTCCTACTTTGACTTTGTGCGCCTCCGAAATTACTTCAAGAAGGAAGAACTGAACTTCACCCACATCTGCGAGTACACCCCGAAGTCTGGTGTCTCCAGGGCCAGACACTTCTTCCTTCAAGGAGAGAAGCAGTTTCTGCTCCTCACAGAACGCTTCCATTTCTACAAAAGGTAAAGTAGTGCCAGGTTTTGAGTGTCCTCTCAGGAGGGGAAAATGCAGTGTGGATCATGGCCTACTTCTGAGTGCATGGTAAGCTTTGCAGTGTTGTGAGGTCCTCTTGTGTCTACCTTTTGTAGAGGAGCCAGAGAGTTTTGGAACTGGACAGGCTCTTCTTGGTTGGTTGGTTGGCTTCCTCCCCAAATGGGCTTTGTTGGAGAATGTAGAAACAAATGAGTGACTACAGTATAATCTGTGTGGGTCTGGAGCGGGTCCACATTTGGGGATGCTTCCTGTAGCTGTGGTTGTACACCTCAAGAAAGACATGACTGAGTTGAACAACTCTAGGTAGCACAACTGAAGTGACTGTAGGAAGCAGAGGGCCCTGTCATGGAAGCAAAGCCAAAATACCAGGGACTGTGTGGTCTGTGGAGGCGGAGGTGGAGGCTGAGCACAAAGTCAGTGTTCAGAAAGTTCCAGTGTGTCTTGAAGAGGTGCACACACACTTCCTGACCAAGGAGACTAGGAGTGAGGGGCCCCTTGTTTGTAGGAGGCAAAAGATGAGGGGCTTACAACTGAATATTTAATGATTTCAGAATTTGCTTTGCTTCCCCACTATGTGATTTTGACAAAACAAGTTGGACTGGCCTTTAAAAAAATTTTTTTTTAAATGTTTATTTACTTTTGAGAGGTGGGGGGCGAGGGGCAGAGAGAGGGGGACACAGAATCCGAAGCAGGCTCCAAGCTCTGAGCTGTCAGCACAGAGCCCGATGTGGGGCTCGAACTCACAAACCATGAGATCATGACCTGAGCTGAAGTTGGATGCTTAACTGACTGAGCCACCCAGGCGGCCCTGGATTGGCCTTTTTTTAAAAATTCTAATTAGAGTGTTAGTAATATTGGGCTTTCTGTTACTATTTGCAACCTTTCGTGCCCTGAGAAGTCAGGTATTTTATGGTTTTGCCAAGTTTGTCTCTGCTGCCAAGTGAAAAGCCCTTTTTAAACCCTTATCTACAGAGAGAGGGAAAATTGCATCCTATTATCTCTTCTTTCCTGATTCACAATAATGTTCAGTGAATTTACGTTTTGCCTTTTCTGTTTTATTAATTCTCAGTCACATGTACTACTGAGGGGCACTTTTTCTCAGAGAACTCCAAACACATAAGAACTCTTCTAGGCTTTGGAGCATATTTGATGATGCACATTGGCATTGCTTTGCCTTTTAGTTTATCCTGATGTTAGGATGTGCTCCCCAGACATGTTCTTGTTACTAAGATGGGGAGGGAGGAATCTAGCATCCCACCAGGGCTGAGCTGACATGACATGACCTCTTTGGCTATTCTGCTGACTAGGTGATCTGTGAGTGGAGAGAGGAGAAATGGCTACATTTGTGTTTTCTGGGCTCCATTCTGGGCCACCTACACAGGGCTATTTGGCCAAAGAGTGCTGATGAATTTTGGCATCGTTATTTGCTTTGTTCCGGTGAGTTGTTGTTTTCATTCATGTTGGAAAGTGATATTTTGGGGGAGTTTGCACTCGGCAGGTCTTAAGAAACCTTAGTTTTCTGTCAGCTTGACACACGAAAGCAAGCCTTTTAAGTGAAGTGTATGGATTGGAAAATTTCCCAGCGTGATGGTCTATAGCAAGTATGAATTAAGTCGGGAGGAAAAGAGTGTTCTCATATAGCAGCTTTTCAAGGAGAGGGCATGATGTCTTAAGTAGGCAGCACAATCCACTGGCTTACACCACTGTATTTACCAAACTATTTAGCCCCCAAATCATTATAAAGACAAATCAAGCATGTACCACTTGCTTTATACCCTGGACCAGATTCGTGAGTATATCCTGTCCTGGATTGAAGATGAATAGAAACAATGTGCTTCAGTGTTCTGCGACTGCTAATTATCTCAAAGTTTCCAGCTCTAGATTTTTTTGCTTGAAAGGTCATCAAAGTGATGATAGGTGCTTTTATCTGCAATGCCTTTGTGATTCGATTTGACCTTGGGAAACATATGTTAAACTTTAATATCCAGCTCTGAAATTCTGTATTTATATTCTCTCTAGAAGTAGGCAGTGTTAGAAATACCACTGCTTTTTTGTGAGCTAGCAAAACATTTTCATCCAGAAGATGATTCATTTTTTTGTGGGGATTGGGGGATGAAACGAGTTGAATCTTAGGATTGGACAGGCCTTTGGTCATGATGGCCCACTGAAGGATGGGATGCTTCACAGTTCTTTCTGTGAGCTTTATCACTGAGTTGCTACAGCAGGGAAAATTCTTAACCAGGGCACAAGTCAGAAACTCTGGAGGTGGGATTTATGGGGTTGGGAAAGGCTGCTGGGGTATTTCTTTTATCTTCCTTTTTTTTTCTTAATGTTTATTTTCGAGAGAGAAAGAGAGCACCAGCAGGAGAGAGGCAGAGAGGGAGGGGAGGGGCAGAGAGACAGACAGACACAGAATCCAAAGCAGGCTTTAGGCTCCAAGCTGTCAGCACAGAGCCCGATACGGGGTCAGACTCACAAACCATGAGGCCATGACCTGAGCCAAAGTCAGATGCTTAACCGACTGAGTCACCCAGGCATACTGGGATATTTCTGACTACTCCCAGCCCCTACGTGAGAATCCCCAGTTCTGGAAATAGCAGACCAGCTTTATAGACAATGTGGAGAAACCAGCCTTTCAAATCAGCTGTGAGTGCCTCATTTATCTTTCACATTTGGTAGGTGAGGTCGACATCTGAATGTCCTTTGTCCTTAAAGTTCCCATCCAGCCATTGAGTCCTATTTCTAGGGGTCACTGAAGACCCAAAACCTGTCCCAGGGGAGGAAGAAGCTACATAGGGGAAGGGATGCTGAACATTATGGAGAATCGACAGTAACTGTCCCTCTGAAGAGGCCGTCACCACGTTTACTGTTTCCAGGAGATACCTAGTCTGTTGTGGGAGATTGAAACTGAGAAAGATCTTCTTGGGTTTTAAATACAGCACTTAGTAGAATTTGTTTTGTTGTTTTGTTTTATAAGTACGCTGATTCTAAGAGTGTTAGACAATTGTTGTAGAGAACTTGGAAAATGTAGGTTAAAAAAAAGAAAATGGAATCTCACTGCCCTGATATTAATACCCATTTTAGTGTGTTTTTTTAATGTGAAAAATACGTGCACATGTACAAACGTGTGTACCCCCACACACACATTTTTTTTTTTTAACTAAATTGGGATTACATTGTACTCGTTGGGATTTTTTTCTTTATGCATTTTATGTGTTCATTGAAAAAGAATTTTAATATGTTAACATTTTGGCATATGTATTTGTGTATCATGGGTGCATTTTTAAGTTGACATACATAGCTCTATCATGTCCTCCCTTCCCCCCAGCTTTTTATTTGGAAAGATTTCATTTCACAGGAAATTGTAAGACTATAATAGTGAACGTCGATAGCTCCTTTTGCTGGGATTTCACCAGCTGTTAGCATTTTGCCACATTTGTATGCACCCCTGTTCTCTGTCTTTCCTTCTCTCTGTCCATTCACATCTTAATTTTTCTTTCTGAGCCATTTGTAAACAAGTTCAGGGGCTTCATGACATTGAACCCCTAAATCTTACAGCATGTAGCTCCTAAAAACAAGAATATTATTTTATCTAATGGTAATACCACTATCAAACCACTTGATATTATTATAGTAATATCATCTGATACATAGTCTGTATTCAAATTTTCCTTGTTGTCCTGATGACCATTGTAGCTGTTACACCCCATAATCCAGGATTCGGTTAAGGATCATACATTACATTTGGTTAATGTTTCTTTAGTCTGTCTTAGTAGTTCTCAGCTGGGGGCAGTTTTGTTCCAGAAGACATTTTTGGTGGTCAAAACTGGAGGGTTATTCTAGTGGTCTAGTGCTTCTAGTGGATTGCGGCCAGGATGTTTCTGGATACCCTAGAGTACAGAGGATAGCCCCACAACAAAGAATTATCTGGCTCAATAGGTCAGTAGTGTGGAGGTTAAGAAACCTTGATCTAAAATAATTCTGTTGCTTTTTTTCCCTTGACATTTTTTGAAGAGCCAATCCAGTTTCCTACAGAATGTCCCAAAGCCTAGATTGTATAATTGTTTTGTTTTATTATTCAGGTTGTTTTATTTTATTATTCAGATCACTGGTTCCCAGATTTTGCTGTACATTAAAATCCCCTTGGGGAGCTTTTAAAGATCCAAATACCCAAGGCATACACCCCAGTGCCAATTAAATCCCTGTGTCTGGGGATGGGAACGAAGCACAGATATTTCAAGCACACAACCAGACAGGTGATTCATAGTGCAGTGACGTTCAGACTAGATTAAACATCTTTTGGCGAGAACTCCACATAGAGGATATTGTATACTTTCCACTCTGTCTTGTCAAGAGGCACATAATGTCGGTTTATATCATTTTTGGTGATGTTGAATGTAATCACTTGGTCAAAGTGTATCTGCTAGATCTCTTCATTGTAAAAGTACCTTTTCTATTTATAAGTAAGCTATGAGGTGTGTATTGCATCCTTTTAAATGGCATATAGTATGTTGTATGGATATATAAGTAGCTCAGTTTCCTTTTCATGGGTATATAGATTCTAAAAAAATTGTTCTATTATATGCAACAATGCCAAGAACATCTATGTGCATAATTGATGGCATAGTTGTCTAGTTATTTTATTAGAATAAATTTAGACAGGAAAACTTGTTAGCTCAAAAACTGTATACATTGAAAAATTTATTATGCATTGCCCTTTCCTCCCTCCCTCTGTCTTCCCCATATCTTCTCTCCCTCCCCAAAATACACACACAATAATTTATACTCCATTAGCCTATTTCTGCAAAACCCCACTTGTTGCCAGTGACTTGATAGCCAGAGTGATTCCTCAGTGTGTTAATGTCTTTTAAAGAGTCTTGCATGTGTGCGTGTGTGTGTGTGTGTGTGTGTGTGTGTGTGTGTGTGTGTTTGTAATTGTCAATTGAATGTAGGGGCTGAGATGGGTAGTACTTACAATCAGGCATACCTCTTACTCTTCAGGCCACTCATGTGGGAGTTGTGAATCGAGTCAGGATTTGGTTATTACTGTAGCTAACCTTCCATGCACCACAGACTTCAAATTCCTCTAGCAGTCAGTGCTTAGTGTAGGGCCTGGGGTACCGGCAGGTCTTTTCTCAGTGTCCATCTTCTCTCGGCTTCCACCAAGCCCTGTGCCCCTGTGACAGAGGAGGGGTCTCTCCCCACTCGAGCCCCTTTTGCAGCAGCAGGCTGCTCTTGCTTGTTACTCCCTGCGAGGCTTGAGGTGGGATTGGGGTTCTCTCCGTGTGGCTTGGTTTGAGGCGGGCCCTGTTCGTCCTAGGCTGCGGAGCTGGGGCCCGGTCAGCATTCCTGCAGCCCACTCCGTGGCAGCCAAACCCTACCTTGAATCTGTGAGGGATCTTGGTAGGAAAGAACTTCCTGCTTCTCCCACGGTGGTGGCAGACCTGTGCTTATGTCAGTGTAGGATCTTGGGCTGAATGGATTTTGTGTTCTTTCCCCAGGGACAGTCTGCTGCTGCTTTTTACTGGGTGTAAGTCTTGTGGTGAGGAAGCATGGGTGGGCCTTTAAGGCCCCAGCCCCAGCTCTTGACCTTTGCCCCTCTCTCAGCAGTTTCAGATTTTACTTCATACACATATGGGTCTGGGAAGTGAGTGAGGTTTCATGTCTGCACCGAGGAGTCTCTCTCAGGTCTCCTGCCTCGCCTCCCACCTTTCTCCACGACCCCCATCGGAGGCCTGTAGAAGAGAGCTCACGAGTGAACGCGAGCTAAAGGAGTGTCCACCAATCTCAAGGGTTCTGAACTGTCGCACAGGCCTACATTTGCCCTTTACGAATTTGTACAGCTCTTTTCTTGCTACCCATTTTCTTGGCAGCTGCCCTCTTCCTCCTGTGCTCTGCCAGAAACACTCTCTTCAGAGAGGTTTGTCACTCTGGAATTCAGTCAGTGGTGGGCTGGCTCGTGAGATCTGCTTGCCCATCTCTTCCCGACTCCCAAGTTTAGCAACATAACGTTGGTAGCTTGAAATTGGCCACGGTGGGAGTATTTACACCACAGAATTTGGCAACTGCTTCAAATCCGCACCCTCTCTTCCCCACTGAGAACCAGTTCTTAAACATACACCAGCATACCATTGAATCAGTTCACTTGGTTGCCTTGTGACGTGTGCTGTCTAGGCTCAGGGAAAGGAACATAGGTTATGTGGCCTTTTCTGGTTAGTGTGGAAGCAGTGCTGTCTTGAGTTTTCTACGTACAAAGCACAAGTGGAACTTGGTGTTTGCTTTTGTTTGTTTCGATAACTAGTGAGGTAGAACAGTGTACTCAAGTTCATTAGCCATTGGAATTCCTTCCTTATGGTAATGTGGAAAAGTGAACCAAGTAGTGGGTTGCAGTTACAGTTTGGAAGATGAGGGTCTCCAGAGAGATCAGGATGATCTGTGGGATAAGAAGACAAGGAAAGCAGATCCTCTGTGAATAAAATAGAATTCCCAAGTGAGTCTTACATCAGCAGCGTATGAGAGGGCTTTAGCAGGAAAAATCAGAACTTTGTCAACTATAAAATCTTTTGTTATGGGGCCCCAGAGGAAATAATTGGCCCGGACCCGAACCATACAGTGAGTCCCTAAGGTCCGCACCTTGGCCCGGCGGGGCCCCCCCCCCCCCCCCGCATACAGCGCTGCAGCAGGGAGAGAAGTGCACGAGCTGTTGAAACTAATTGCTTTTCCGCAATGCCTGATGGGTCCTCAGTCAGGATTTTGTAAATGGGTGAACGTGGGACATCTGCCATGGAGTTAGCATGTCTGCAGAGTGACAAGAGAAGACTGATGGGAACTCCTTTACAGTTTATGCAGTTCATTTTACGACCTGGGTCTGACCTCATTGCCATTACAGGACATTCTGTTTTGCCCGATTATAATAAGGGTAACGTTAAGTTGTGTTTACTTTTTAAATTTTCTGTGACAGATCTTTAATCCTAGTCTACTGTTCTTCCCCATCCTACCTTGGTCTACCCAGAGTAGGCTCAAGAAATGCAAATTTGTTTTATCACTCTCTCAAGCCAAACATTATAAGCCCTTCCAACTCAAAATAACCTTTGATCTGTCGGATGGTGAGCCATTATCTTCCTCCTTGAGCATGGAGCAGCAAGAGGGAGCTACGCCCCTGTCGAACTCTCAGGTAGCTTTTCCATAAATGTGCTCAAGGAGATATAGCCTCTCTTTCCCCTCCTAATAGGTATACCATAAAAGGGATCAGGAACCTGATTTTCTATGAACTGCCAACATATCCCCACTTCTACAGCGAAGTCTGTAACATGCTGAGAGCCACCAGCAGAGGAGAGGAAGCCACCTGGACTTGCACTGTCCTCTACTCCAAGTACGACGCCCAGAGGTTGGCTGCTGTGGTTGGCGTGGAGCGGGCTGCGCAGATGCTGCAGTCCCACAAGAACGTCCACCTCTTCATTACTGGAGAAAGATGAGAACTTGTTGGACAGGAAACGGTATTGGCGGGATACCTGATGCTTGGTTCTGTGCCACTTGGGCCCAATTCTGATCACTTACGCAAGGACTGCTCCAGGAAGGAGCACCGGGCAGCAGCGGAGCGGATACGTCTTTCTCTTTAGGTCATGCGTCCCTGAAAAGTTAAATGCAAACCAGATTCTGGGCACATCTTTCAGAGATCAGGAGGGAGCTAATAGAACTCTGAGAGGTTGGCAGAAGGAAAACGTTCTACTTGTGAAACTTTTTGTAAGCCATAAATTCTTCTGGTGTTATTTTATTCTCTAATTTATTACACTTGGTAAATTCTTTCAGATTCGCCTATTTCTGTCTGATGCTTCCTTAAAGTAAGGCATACATGTCATTGCTTGTGAGAAGTGGTTGTGAGAATATTGGGAGACTTCTTGCTGCTGAATATCATCTTAATTGTGGATCACATGTGTTTTGCAAAACTATTATTTTTCCCCAGCCAAACTTTTTTAAATCTTAAATATTCTATTTTAATTCAGCCTAGAAGAATACATTCACTGATTTTTTTTTAACTCACAATAGTAAATGTTGTAAAATATACACTTAAAATCGTGTTATTTGAAATAACATTAATCTTTACTCTGTTTCAAGAAATAATTTTGCGAGACTCTTGGTGTCATGACATCTGTCTTCATGTCACTGTCTTCATTATTATGGTGGCCCTTTTTTAAGTCCTATACAGATAAAAATGAAAATCGCACTTCTAAAAACATTTTTATTTTGAAATATTCCCAGAAAAATTGTAAGTCCTGAACCTAAACCATTTGAGAATAAGTTGCTGACTTGATGGGCCTATCATTCGTAAAAATTACCCCTGGATGTAGTGTGTATTTCCTGTAAACAAGGACATTTTTCCATGTAACCAGAAAACAAATATCAAATCAGGAAACTGCCATTAATACTTATTGCCGTCTAATCCTTGGCCACCATTCAGGTTTTGCCAAGTGGTCCAGTCATGTCCTTAATAGCAAAAGGAGATAGTTGAGAATTACATGTTGCCTTTCATTGTCGTACCTCTGTAGTGTCCTTTATTCTGGAAGACTACCCCAGCTTTTTGCTGGCTTTCTTGACTTTGACATTTTTGAAGATTACAGACTGGTTATTATTTTGGATAATGTTTCCCTTTGATTAGGTTTAGTTGACGCACCACTAGCAGGAACACTGAAGCACTGCTGTGTCCTCACCCCATCTCATCAGGTGGCACACAGTGTCCATGTGCCCCGTCAGTGATGATGCTAACTGACCACTTGTTTTTCTTTTGTCTTTTTAAAATTGTTTTTTAAAAATTTTATTTTTAAGTAGTGTCTACATCCATTGTGGGGCTCGAACCTACAACCCTGAGATCAAGAGGCACATGCTCTACTGAGTGAGCCAGCCATATGCCCCGCTAACTGACCACTTGTTTAAGGCACTGTTTGCCAGGGTTTTCCAGTATGGAGTTACTCTTTTCCTGTTATTTGTTAATTTCCATCAGTATGGGCTTGTAGTTTCATGTTCTGTTCAATGGGTTATAATCCATTACTATCATTGTGGACGTGTATACACACACAGCATCTGAATTTATTTCTATATCCATGTATTGAAAACCATGAATTCACACCACACTTTGACACCACGGACACCTTCCGGTGTTCTCCCTGTCTGTAGTTGTAACTCCCTTCTCAGACAGTGAGATATGTGGCTCCCATTATCCTCAATGGAACAGCCTGTAATTGGTACAGATTTTCTTTTACTTGGACACACTTAAAATTGCTTAGCAAAAACAAGTAAAGTCACTTTTGGGGTAGTCTTCCTGCTAAGTATTTAAATAGGCATTTTTATTTCTCTCTTCCCTCAACAGGGAAAGTAGAACTATTCATTCCATATACAGATGGGTTCCTAAAGTTCTGAAAATTGAGGTGACAGTCATAAGCTGCCCAAACCAATGCTACAAAGACCGTTTTATATCCCCAGAGTGTCCTGTGTGTTATTGGCCTATCTGTGCTGCTGTTTACCATGTATACATGGAGCATGTATATTATGAGAAAAGAAATGGGTTCCCTTGCCTGGTTCAGAGATAGGAGGAAAAAGAGGCTCTGGTTGCCCCCCCTCTTCTATTTCTGTGTTCATTATGCTGCACTGTAGCTGATCTCATGGCTCTCATTACCACTGCTTACAAGACTCCCAGAGCTGCGGCTTCTCTGGATCTCTACACACGTGTGAACCTGAATTTTAAGTCCATGAGATAGCCCCAGGAATCTGCATTTGATTAAGCATCCCTAGTGATTTTAGTGCTGGCTTATAGGCAGCCAACTGCTTCTCACCTGTGAGAACACGGAGGATTTCAAGTGTGAACAAAACACTTCTTTTGTTCTTGGCTCGGTACCTGGGAAAGAAGGTAAGCCTCAGTAGCTGGCCCTGGCTCCTGAGTTGATTGCAAAAAGTTGATTCTCTGGAATGGTTCCATTAAAAGGATGCCTTAACATCAGATCTCTCGCATACACCAAATAAGGGAGAGAAGAGAATTTATTGGACTATGGATAATAATGCCTGAGCTGGAATTACATACTATCTTGCTATTTCTTATTTTTTTTTCCTTCCTCATAGTAGTAACAACTAGCTTAGCACTTTTCTTTTTGAGGGGAGAAAAGCTTTGAATCATGAATGCTTCGTACAGCTGGCTGCACCATGTGCAATATTCAAAAAACAAGAACTAGCTAATCATAGAGAACCAGCAGCTAAACAGCCCTCTGCTGGCTTCCAAAGGGCTTATAATTGGTGCAGATGGCCCCGGCGGGATGGGGAGCATATCCCTGCTGACTCCTTGCACCCCAGAGGGCCAGGAGGGGTGGGGTGGGGGGGCTCATGAAGGCTCTTGGCCCTGATCATGCCCTCGTGGGAGTGAGGAGCCAGGCTGCTGAGGAAGGAGGGGGGAGGCAGGTGGTGTGGGAGCCTGCTGGCCGCCTTCTGCCCAGCCTTCCCAAGGCCACATGAACAGATCTTCAGGCTGCAGAGTTTAGATTTGATGAGTCGAGGACCTCAAGATGACAGAAAGCCTGGGGTGAGGGAACAGGAGTTGGAAGTTCTTTATAATCATCTGAAGAGTCTCATTGTGCAACCAGCAGGTGGCTGTGAGGTGCCTGCAGCTTGCCGAAGAGGAATGTAATGGAAACGCATCAACTTCACCTTTCCCGGAGCATCTTCCAAGCGGCATGGCCTTCACAGCTGGTCCGTCTGCTCCTTCTGCCCCCTGTCCTTCCAATCTCTTCCCCAATTTCTCTGTCTTTCAAGGGCTTATGGTAGTGATTTTTATTATCAGTGTTCCTACTCCCGACTTACTATTTTAAAAGGCTTTTCTGGAGGCCTAGCTAAATAGAATTCTAAACAAATTTCAGTCAGCTTTTAATTAGTCTGTGAATTGGGAGCAGATACACAGATAACCCAAAATTGATGTAGTCTTTTGGAGGCAAAAGAGAGGAGAGCTCTCTCCTTCCCTCTGGGCCTATCCACCCCCTCCCTGGTGAACCCAACCACATTCAGCTGACAGGAAAGTCGTGTTTCTTTCTAAAAATTTGTGGCCCTTCCTCCTATACCATATGCTCTCATCAGAGTTGCAATAAAATTCTGTGCATTTTCTGTCCTGTTTTGCAAATGAACACGCATTCCTGTCCCCTCAGGTCAAGTTTGCTTTCTTTCCATCGCCCTGCTCTGAGGACTTTGCTTTCTTCGTTCAGATGTGGGAAGGGGTCGGCTCTGCTCTCATTGTGTGTATTTCAGCGTAATTCCCGGATTCCCCTTACCTCTCTGGCCTCATTGCCATTATATCTGTGGGAGGTGAAGGCACAAGAAAGAACAGAGCTCCAGGCCTCAATGAGACAGGCCGTCTCAACAGTTAGGGTCCTGTGCTCCCCAGAGAGCTGGTTCGCCCCACACAGAGAAGTCTGCCCGCTCCTGGTGGGCAGCTCCACCCGGCTGTCCCCCTCGCTGCTGGGACAAACAAACCGCTGCACTCACTTGTCCTCATGACAGCCCCTCACATCGGGTGAGGGATGGCTCATTCCTAGGCTGCTCCTGGCCTTCAGTCTTGGGTCTCTGCAGCTGGCTGTGACCAGGTGGGAACGAGCCTGGCTGACGGGGAAGGAAGGCAGTTCTGCCGCTTGGCTGATTTGGAAGCCGCACTGAATTCCTGCCCATCTGTTCTCCCAGCTGAGCCAGGGCCGAAGCCGTCTACCTCTTGCCAGCCCAGGGAATGACATGTAGACCAGTGGCCTGCAGCCCTCGTCCTCCCTGCCCTCTGCAGCCCGTCTCACATGCCCATGTGGCTCCCTGCAGAGAAATGGTCCCGGGCCCGCAGCTGGTGTTTGCCTGCAGACATTTCATGGGTTCCTGCTTTTTGCATTCTGTGTCATTTTTCAAAGCCGGCCCTGAGCTGGGTGCTGAGACTGACCTCACCACTGACCTGCTGTGGCTCTGCACGGTTCCCTTCATCAGCGTTCTCATCTTTGTAAAGTAGGGAAGAATCGGGACCTGAGAGGAAGCAGATGAGGCTGCTGTTTGCCCTGTAGTCACCTCCTACTTCCTACTAACAGGACCCTGTATTTTATTGGGGTTCTGCCCAGCTAAAACTACATTTCCCAGCCCCCCTTACAGGTCTGGCTGAGAAAATGAGCCGTAACCATTGCTCATTGGAGGAGCACTCTTTAAGCCTGAGAGGAACACCCCCTTTCTACCTGGAACACCGAAGTGACGGCTGAAGCTCTTGGTGGGAGCTCTGTACAGAAGGTGTCGGAGCAGAAAGACCGAGTAGCCTGGTTCTCTGATCACATTCTGAAGGTGCCACCCATACCAGTCCTGCGTGTTCTCCCTTGGCACTCCAGATGAAAACCCAAATCCCTAATTTGTCTAAGCCACTGAGGCCAGGCCTCTATTGTTAGCCGTTCCTAACTGATGCCGAGGACAAAAAATGGGATCACGGAGTCCTGAAGTCCAAAGACTTTGCCTCTTCTTTCTTCTGTTTCTCTGCAGGATCCACCATAAGGACTGTACTTCAGGGTGGATACCTGACCCCTTGATGACAGTGGGGAGTGAGCGCTAAGGTGCCTCTGACTTTGTACTGTCACTGCCATCACCTGTCCATGCAGATCCATAAATCTGGGGGAAGACAAGTGTCTCCTCCTAGGACTTCATGGAAACTGGTAGTGGCAGAAAAATCACTGGCAAGAAAACAGACTTCAGCTCTCTGAAAGCTGATGACTGCCTGCCTTTTATCTGTTCTGTGTTTCAAGGCAAAATTAGGTAACGAACTAGGATCCCCAGTTCGGTAGGAACTTGGAGGTCTTGTGATCCAGTCTGCCGCTTGGCCCACACGTCATCCGTAGACCATCTCTGAGAGGTGGTCTTCGGCCTCTGCGTGAATGCTTTCAAGGATGAGGTACTTCTTTCTCACTGTGGCTTTTCTAATCAGCCCCGATTAGACAGCAGAAGACTCTGTGAAGCTTCCATGTGTTAGTCTAGCCCAGTGTCTCAGGTTACACAGTGCAAGCCTTTCTTCCACTTGTTAATCCTCAGCTATTTGAAGACATCGACCCTGTCCTCTTGAGACTTCCTAGTTCCAAGCTAAGCATTCATTCTTGGTGGTTCCTTCAATGATTTTTTTTTTCCTGAGAAGTTTTTTACTTTTGGTCTTTTTATTAAAAAACCCTGGTTCATTCCGCAAAAAGAAGTAAAACAGTGAAAAACAATACAAAGTCAAAACTATACCTACTTGGTGGTAACTATTATTAATATCTTGATATGTTTCCACCAAGAATCTTTTCTATAAAGATTATTTTCTATAATAATAATAGTAGCTAACAGCTTATATAGAGGGACACTTGCATGAAAAGGTGGTTTTGGGGGCACCTGGGTGGCTCAGTAGTTTAAGTGTCTGGCTCTTGAATTCAGCTCAGGTCATGATCCCAGGGTCATGGGATCAAGCCCCACGTCTGGCTCTGCACTGAGCAGGGATGAGTCTGCTTGAGATTCTCTCTTTCTCTCTCTCTCTCTCTCCTCCCCCTCTCCCCCCAACGCTTACTCTCTAAAATAAAAATTAAATTTTTAGAAAGGTGACTCTGTACTCTGCTTAGCACAGTGCCTGGCACATTATACTATAAGGTGACAATTTTTGGAGCACTTATTAGGTGCCAAAAACTCTTCTAAGCTCTTTATGTGTATTAAATCAGTTAATTCTGATACCCCTATTTGAAGTGTAGGCATCATTATTTTCCCCGTTCTGTAGAGAAGAAATTTGGAATTTGGAGATACGAAGTGACTTCCTAAGTAACACTGTCAGGGTTTGAACCCAAGTAGTGTGATCCCCAAACCAACACTTTTTCACTACAGATCTTCCTTGTCTTACGAATGGGGTTATGTCCTGGTTGAAAATGTACTGAATACACCTAACCTACCAAATATAGTTTAGCCTAGCCTACCTTAAACATGCTCAGAACACTTACATTAGCCTACAGTTGGGCAAAGCCCTCAAACACAAAGCCTATGTTATAACAAAGTGTTAGGAGTCTCACGTAATTGAATACTGCACTGAGGAACAGCATAGTTGTGGGCACAGAGTGGTTGTAAGTGCATCGGTTGATTACCCTCCTGATTGGGTGGCTGACTGGGAGCCGCAGACAGGTACCACTGCCCATCATTCCGGCTGGGTATCCTCCCATACACTCCTAGCTCAGGAAGAGTTCAAAATTCGAAGTGTGGTCTCTACTGAATGCGTATGGCTTTTGCACCAGGGTAAATTAGAAAAATTGCAAGTCAAACCACTATAGGTCAGGTACTGTCCATAGATAATTGCTTCCCTAAAATGAAAAACAAGCACTCAATAAATAGTAGCTGTAATTATTATTACTCTTCTTAAAGAAGAGCTCTCCTAAATTGTCAGACTCTTAAAAGGGCTGAGGGGATTATAATATTTTCCTGGAATTATTATAAACAAACATTAAGTTGTTTTGTATGTCATCCTTCTGGGTTCTATGATATTCTAAAAGAATCTATGCTTCTGAAAAGCTTAATATCTCATATAGCAGAGGATTATTGAAGGCATATTTTTCACTTCTTTGCTGCGTTGTTTATCATTGGTCCATCAAGATTTACACAGAGAAGTTAGATTCTTAATATCAGGCCAAATAAAAATTAAGGTATGTTTTCTTGAACACATACCTACATGGAAAAATGGCATATTAGTTGAAATCATGGACACTTCAGCAAGCCTGCCTGGGTTTGAATCTCTGCTACTTTATAGCTGTGTGATTTGGGGCAAATTCTTTAAACTCTTTGTACCCCAATTGCCACATCTGTAAAATGGGCATGATAATAATAATAATACCTATCTCTAGAGTTGTTACAACTAACTTGCACGGATTACCATGCTGGGCACTTAGAATACTGCCTGGCACATAGTCAGTGCTCCGTCTTAACTAGTATTACATACAGACCTTCCCTTCCACATCACGAAGCTAAACAAAAACAAAGGAAAGCTGTGAGGCATATTCTTGCTTATAAGACTCATACTTTTCATGTAAATGAAGAAGAGATTTTGAGAATGTTTCATAAGACAGCTGTGGGGATTTTGCTCAGCAAATTTCAGCTCTGAAGGATGAAGCCACTTGAAATTTTTATGAGCTGTAAACACCAGGGGGCGCAGTAAACAAGTGCAGTAGTGGGCTCTCCCCCACCTCTCTGGCTGCCTCGGGGCTGCTGCTGTCCTGTGCTCTCTCCCGAGCTGGAGAGACCCAGAGACCCGCGTCTGTCTGTCTGTCTGTCTGTCTCTGTGTGTCCTTTCTTTCTCTCCTTTCCTTCCTCCTTCTTTCCTTTCTTCCTTCCTTCCCTCTTTTCCTCCTTCCCTCCCTCCCTTCCTTTCCTTTCCATCTCTCCAATACGTAGGAAATGTAGAAATTCAAAGACAGTTACAAAAGCTTCTGGTATAAAAACAATTCCAGATAGTGTGTTTCTTTCAGGAAACAATTTTTATAGAGCAGTGTGCATGATGTTTTAAGAAATGGTAAATCTCTAGTAGGTGCAATTCATAATTAAACTCACAAAGAACTTAAAAAAATTTTTTTTTAATTTTTATTTTTTAAATGTTTTTACTTATTGAGAGAGAGAGAGAGAGAGAGAGAGAGAGAGAGAGAGAGAGAGAGAGAATCCCAAGCAGGCTCCTCACTGTCAGCACAGAGCCTGGTCCCAAGAACTGTGAGATCACGACCTGAGCCAAAATCAAACACTTAACCAACTGAGCCACCCAGGTGCCCCAGCAAATAACTTTTAAAAATTAACATTTTTAACACTAAATTATAACTTTATGAATAACTTCCTTTGGGGCTCCAACCAAATTTGCAGACATGAGGCCCAAGCCACGTGGCTCCCTGGCTCCCTTCACCACGCTCTGGCAGCACCTTTAGAGATTGAACCACAGACTTAGAATTCTGGACACTTGTCTGAACCATCATCTGAGAGGGACCAAAGCTTCCCTCACGGCGAGGGAAGTTTTCTCTGCCGCACACTCCCTGAGCCCCTTATCCATCCACCTCTCCCAGGCCGAGGTTGTCACTCACTTCCTTCTTGACGCTGTCCCATTCCAGCACCTGTACCAGGGCAGATGTCCTCTTAACACTTCTTCCCTCTTTGGTCTTCTCAGGAACAGTATTGCCCAGGCCAGTCGACATCAGGAGGCCGTGGGAAAAGCTAAGTGAATTTATATTGGCTGAACACCTACTACGGGCCAGGAACTGTCCTGGATGCTTTACCCACACCGTCTTGTGACATCCCTAAAGCTAGTACCTGTTACCATTTTGCGGGGGAAACATACTCAGAGAAGTTAGGTATTTCTCCCCAAGTTAAACAGCTAGTTAGTGACCAAAGCCATATGTTTTTCCTGTCATCCGCATGTGATTGACCCCAGGCGGGAGAGAGGTCAGTGCTGGGATAGAGATGAACCTGCATGGGGATTTGTCCCTTTCGGTCTGCGGCCAGGTCTGGTCAGGTCTATCGGTGCAGTGGCTCCTGAGCATGAGCTCTCCCCTCTACACCCCTTCCCACAGTTTGACTTCACTCAGGCCTTTATTAGCCTCTCCTTGGTATACTCCGGACTTTGGAACCAGACGGCCTAGGCTTTGGTCTCTTTTCCTGGGTATGGGATCTTTGGAAATTTGCTCACTTTTGACCTCAGTTTCCTTATTTGCGAAGAGCTTATTAAAGTTCTCTTCTGTCCCTTTCACTTGGACCGCCCACTGATTCATTCATTCTACAAATAGGTACGTGTGCCCACGATGTGCCAGGAATGCTTCTGGGCACTTAGAGCAATAAATGGGACAAACATGCTTCCTGCACTCAGAGAGTTAGATTCATGCGGGAGACAGAAAGTAAACAATTAGCTACATAAAAATATAATTGCAGATGGTGCTAAATGCTGGAAGAAAACAAGGTCAGTGGATAGCAATTTTTGACCATCGTGTTTCCTTTGCCTAGAATGCCCAATCCCCACTTCCGTCCCTGTTGAACTCTTGCTCATCTTTCAAGCCCCCCTTGAAATGATCGTCTTTGTGAAATCATCACAGTTCACTATCAAACTTAATCATGCCTTCCTCTAGACTTCCCATCGGTTGTCTAAATCCGTCTGTGGGGCTGAGGACTACTGCTCTATTTTGCTCATTGCTGCATTCTCCAAACCATTGTCCATCCTCAAGAAAGTCCCTTGGATATCCTGGGGCGCCCGGGTGACTCATTCGGTTAAGTGTCTGATTTCGGCTCAGGTCATGATCTCATGGTTTGTGAGTTCGAGCCCCGCATAAGGCTGTCTGCTGTCAGCACAGAGCTCGCTTCAGATCCTCTGTCCCCCTCTCTTTCTGCCCCTCCCCAACTTGCGCTCTCTGTCTCTCTCAAAATAAATAAATAAACTTTAATAAAAGAGAAAGAAAAAACTAACACCGTCACCCCAAGCACCACCCCAGTTCCCACGTGGCAGATTCTCAGGGTGAGCACTGAGAGAGTGAGAGGAAAGGGGGTAGGCATCCTGGAACCTATACAGGGGGCCGAATGAGCAATCTTCTAAACAAGTAACAAAATGAAACATCACACTGTGTGTGTGTGTGTGTGTGTGTGTGTGTGTGTGTATCTTAGAGGTAGCAATGAAGGCTGATAGGAGGGGAAAACCTCTATTTTCCAGCAGGAGGGATACTGGTTCTTTTTTCTCTAAAAAGCCCAAGAAGGCTTCCTGCAGGAGGCTGGATTTCTAGGAACCACTGGAATGAAGGCTTGTACATCAAGGGCATGTAGTGGCTGAAAGAGTCTGCTTGGCTCTCACTGCTCCTGCTGAGCTCCTCTGCCACCTGCACCCACCCCTACTCTGGCACCACGGAGCACCCTTTTTCATTAGATACTCAGAGTCTGAATGCAGCTTCCCCTGGGGTCCTAATCATTTCCCAGAAAGTAGCCACTCTGTACCCTGGAAGTGGAGTTTTGGACATTTTCCCCTACCCATCTCCAATCACACAGGGTGAAGAGGTGTCGGCAGGAGGAGGGATGGATGGGGAGCACCTGTCAGAGTTCTTCCTGGCCACTGTGGGTGGATAGCGAGATTTCCTGTTTTTTTTTTTTTTTTTTTTCCTCTCAGTTATGAAACCTGAGGCAGAGACTAAATCTAGTTGTGCTGACTCAGCTCCCTGGTCAGAAAACCAGCTTGAGGCTCTGGGGCGTGGAAAGGAATGCCTGCCAGCAGCCCAAAGAATGATGTCCCCCACAGGAATCTGAACTTAGAGGAGGAAATGCCAGCTGAGCTCTGTCCTTGCCCCTTCCTTGACAGAATTCCAGCTGGACCAGGATAAAAATGTGGCTCTGTGAGTGAAGGGGGTGGTAGTTTCCTTGGGCTCCATCAAAACAAAGCGGGATGACACTGATTTATGCTGTTTTTATTGCTATAAATGTTCCTGCAAATTCCCGCCAAGAAGTTAACAGGTCTTTCTTGGGGAGCTTTGGGGCAGAGGTGACGTAACTTCTCCCAGGAGGAGAACCTTGTTGGCCTGTCCTGGAGGTGGAGGACGTTGAGGCCAGGGTTGGAGGAGAAGAGGCAGAAGCAGCTCGAGGGGAAGAATTCTGAGGGCTTCCTTCTTTCAGACTGGGAAGGGCATTGCAAAGATCCCCCCTCCACTCACACGGCCGCCATCACCACCACGCTAGGGCTGCCATAATAAAGCATCACAGACCAGGTCACCTAAACAGAAATTTGCTTTCAATTCCAGAAACTAAAAATCCAAGATGAAGGGGTCCATGGCGTTGATTTCTTCTGAGGCCTCTCTCGTTGGCCTGCAGCCGCCTTCTGTCTGTGTCTTCACGGGGTCTTTCCTCTCTGTCTGTCTCCGTCCTAATCTCTTCCTCTGACAAAGACAAAAATCATAGTGGGTCATTTTACTTTAATTATTCTTTAGAGGCCCTATCTTCAAATTAATTACATTCTAAGTACCAGGGGTTAGGAATTCAACATACGGATTCAGGGGTGGGGAGCCACAATTCACCCCATAATGGGTGCCCGTACTCCCTTTCTACTCAGAACTTAACTCAAATATGGATTCGCCCATTTATCAGGAGGGTGCCACACCTCCTGGAGGAAATAACTTCTGGGAGGAATAAATACAGGCAGCTGTAGGTATGGTTACTACAAAGTGAAATTGAGAATCTGCCTCTTTTCAACACACACTTTTGTTACTTCCTACATTGGGCTGCAAAGCGAGGGTGCCCGTAAGTCCCATAAGTCAGCCCTGTCCGTGGAGAGCCTGGGAGAAACATTCTATTATTTTAGTTTTCCTTCTCTAGCTACCCTAAGGAAACATTTATGGGGCATCTTTGCCAAAGGCCGCAAATATTTTGTAACAAAAAAATACCCACATCTCTTAATAAGCAAATAATCTTGAAGAAACTACCTCATTAGGGGCGCCTGGGTGGCTGAGTTGGTTAAACGCCCGACTCTTGATTTCGACGCAGGCCATGAACTCATAGTTCATGGGATCGAGCCTGGCATCCAGCTCTGTGCTGACAGTGCAGAGCCTGTTTGGGATTCTCTCTCTCCCTCACTCTCTGCTTCTCCCCTGTTCATGATCTCTCTCTTTCTCTCTCTCTCTCTCTCTCTCTCTCTCTCTCTCTCTCTCTCTCTCCCTCCCTCCCTAAAATAAATAAATAAACTTTAAAAAGACAAAGAAAGGAAACTACCTGGTTAGACCATTTAGTAGGAAAAGCTGGCCCTAGAAGACTGGCCATAGGGTGGGGTGGTTAGGAGGGAACAAAACAAAGGGAAGGCTAGGCTGGTCCACAGAATAATTGCCTGTGCCCTGGGGGCTAACTTGTATGGACTACCTCTTTGGCTCCTCAGTGCACGGCTCAGTGTTCATCCTGTGGGCTCTGGTGATGGGGAGTCCCAGTAGATGGAGAGTGATCACCTGGGGGCACTCATTCTCCTGGGTCCTCCCTGCTCTGTGCAGGTAGAAGGTGGCTGCTTTCTCTAGCGCACCCCTGTCCTTCCGCAGCCCACTCTCTGGATCCCCTTCCCTTGCCCGTGGGCTGTTCCACCCTGCTGGCTTCCCCTACCCTGCCCGCACCTTTGGGAGTAGACACCTCCTTGCT
>NW_024412426.1:1925627-1930846 GCF_014898765.1 Herpailurus yagouaroundi
AGACACCACCCTGCTGGCTTCCCCTACCCTGCCCGCACCTTTGGGAAGAGACACCTTTTATTCATCTCTCCTTAACGACTCATTTAAATGTGCCATCTCAGGACCCTGAACTTCTTCCTATGTGCTACACATTGTTAAAAATCTTCTGTTTTTTCAGAAACACCTTTATTAAGATATAATTTATCTATCATACAATTCACTCACTTAAAGTATACAATCCAATTGTTTTTAGAGTATTCACAGATATGTGCAAATGTCATCACGGTCAATTTTAGAACATTTTCATGACTTCAAAAATAAACCCCATTTCCTTTAGCTATCAACTCCCTACCCTCACCCCGCCCCTCAGCCCTATCCACCACCAGTGTTCTTTCTATAGATTGCCTTATTCTGGACATTTCCTATGGACAAGTTCATATAGCATGTGGTCTTAAGAGACTGAATTCTTTTGGGTAACAATGTTTATGAAATTCTTCCACATTATAGCAATGATCAGTACTTGATTCCTTTTCGTGGAGGAATAATATTCTATTACATGAATATACTGACTTCTATTTTGTCAGTTGATAGCCATTTGGATTGTGTCTGCCTTTCGGCTGTTATGAATAGGGTGCTGTGAATACTCAGGTACAAGTTTTTATGTAGACAAGTTTTTATGTTTTCCTTTCTCCTGGAATGGAATTGCTGAGTCATAGGGTAACTATATTTAGCCACTTGAGGAGCTGCCAGACTGTTTTTCAAAACATCTGCGCCATTTAACATTTCTGATGCAATGCAATCAGAGGGTTCTGATTTCTTTACAAGCTCACCAACACTTATTATTATCTGAAATGTTTATGCTAGCCGTCCTAGTGGGTGTGCAGTGGTATCTCATCACAGTTTTGATTTGCAATTCCTTGATGGCTAATGGTGGCAAACGTCTTGCAGTGTGCTTATCGACTTGTGGATCTTTTATGTTCACAACTCCTTCGTGAGGTGGGTGGATGATGAATCTCCATTTTGCAGAGGAGAAGAACGAGGTGCAGAGGGGTGAGGGGGCTGACCTAAGGTTGACGGCTGATGAGGATTAGGCCGGAACATGAACTCTAGGGTTGGCATCCATCCTCCGAAGTGCTATACCACCTGCCTTTGCATAAAACAACATGAGGGTCTGGGGGATAGTAGAGCAATGAGGGAGAGTGGCCAAAGGACTTTTAAGAGAAGGAATATCTGCTACTCAGTTTTATTTTATTTTATTATTTTTTTTAATTTTAGGTTTTTATTTGCATTCCAGTTCGTTAGCATACAGTGTCATATCAGCTTCAGGTGTAGAGGTAGTAACTCAGTTCCATACATCACCCTGTGCTCAACCTGACACGTGTACTCCGTGATTCTCACACCTATTTCACCCATCCCCCCACCCACCTCCTTTCTGGTAACTATTAGTTTAGTCTCTATAGTTAAGAGTCTGTTTCTCGCTTTGTCTCTTTCTCTCCCTCATTTTTTTCTCCCCTTGCTTGTTTGTCTTGTTTCTTAAATTCCACACATGGGTGATATCATATGCTATCTGTCTTTCTCTGACTGATTTATTTCACTTAGCATAATCCTCTCTCGTTCCGTCCACGTCATTGCAAATGGCAAGATTTCATTCTTTTTTTTTTTTAATTTTTTTCAACGTTTATTTATTTTTGAGACAGAGAGAGACAGAGCATGAATGGGGGAGGGGCAGAGAGAGAGGGAGACACAGACTCGGAAGCAGGCTCCAGGCTCCAAGCTGTCAGCACAGAGCCCGACGCGGGGCTCGAACTCGTGAACCACAAGATTGTGACCTGAGCCGAAGTTGGACGCTTAACCGACTGAGCCACCCAGGCGCCCCGATTTCATCCTTTTTTTTATGGCTGAGTAATATTCCATTGCATGCATATATATATATATATATATATATGTACATATGTGGTATATATATATGTGTGTGTGTGTGTACACACATATATATATACCACAACTTCTTTATCCATTCATCAGTTGATGGACACTTGGGCTCTTTCCATAATTTGGCTATTGTTGAGAGTGCTGCTATAAACAATAAACATCGGGGTGGATGTATCTGTATGAATTAGTGTGCTTGTATTCTTGGGGCAAATACCCCGTAGTACAACTGCTGGATCATAAGGTAGTTCTATTTTTAACCTTTTGAGGAAACTCCATACTGTTTTACACAGTAGCTGCACCAGTTTGCATTCCTACCAACAGTGCACAAGTAGTGTTCCTTTTTCTCCACATCCTCATCAATAGCTGTTGTTTCTTGTGGTGTTGATTTTAACCATTCTGACAGGTGTGAGGTGATCTCATTGTAGTTTTGATTTGTATTTCCCTGACAATAAGTGATGATGAACATCTTTGCATGGGTCTGTTGGCCATCTATATGTCTTCTTTGGAGAAATGTCTGTTCGTGTCTTCTGCCTATCTTTTAATTGGATTATTTGTGTTTTGGGTGTTGAGTTGTATCAGTTCTTTATATACTTTGGATACTAACCCTTTATTGGTCATGTCATTTGAAAATATCTTCTCCCGGGGCGCCTGGGTGGCTCAGTCGGTTGAGCGTCCGACTTCAGCTCAGGTCACGATCTCACGGTTCGTGAGTTTGAGCCCCGCGTTGGGCTCTGGGCTGATGGCTCAGAGCCTGGAGCCTGCTTCCGATTCTGTGTCTCCCTCTCTCTCTGCCCCTCCCCCATTCATGCTCTGTCTCTCTCTGTCTCAAAAATAAATAAACATTAAAAAAAATTAAAAAGAAAATATCTTCTCCCATTCCGTAGGTTGTTTTTTTGTTTTGTTGACTGTTTTTTACGCTGTGCATGAGCTTTTTATTTTGATGAAGTTTCAATAGTTTATTTTTGCTTTTGTTTTTCTTGCCTCAGGAGACATATCTAGAAAGAAGTTGCTATGGCCCAGGTCAAAGAAGTTACTGCCTGGGTTCTTCTCTAGGAGTTTTATGGTTTCAGGTCTCACATTTAGGTCTTCAATCCATTTTGAGTTTCTTTTTGTGTGTGGTATAAGATAGTGGTCCAGTTTCATTCTTTGGCATGTAGCTGCCCAGTTTTCCCAGCACCATTTCTACCACTCAGTTTTAAATGGTTTATGTCACTGTACAGAAATCTCATTCATTTCCATGTCTGAATGGTTATTTTGTGAAATGGGGGCCAAGTTCTTCCGTGCTTGGTTTAAAGCCGGGGTGAAAATGAAGGAACAGCCATGAGATAGGGCAGAGGACAAGAACTGAGCAGGGACAGAATGTTGGCACCAGAACTGAACAAGATCATACAGACCCACTAGTAATTCACAGAAATTTGGGAGAGGGGTCTAGCTGTTGAATAATCCAGATAGTTCAAATGAACCTTATCTGGATCTGCAGCAGCGGGGAGACCCCGGCAGGGTTTCACTTGTGAAGTAGTTTCACAGAAGTGGCCAGATTGGTCTGTACCTCCTCCCTGCTCCACTCCTCCTTACCTCTTACCCAAATGAACATGTGGGTGCCACAACCCTCTCCTTCCTCCTTGTCTCTCTGTATCCCCTGGCCTTTGTCTCTGACCTTGAAGAGACTGTAAAATCAGCATCATTCTCCCAAATATTTCTCAAAGATGGGCATGTAAGAGTTTAGAGGTTAGAGGACAGCCTGTCTTGGAGCTGTCTCCCCTCAAACTCATCCCAGGAATCTTCTTCCTTTTACTCCAGGTGCCCCCTCCCCATACACGCATGTGCACATACATACCCACATATACACACACATGCACACACACACTCCTCCTGGTTCACAGCCATACTGCCTGATGATTCTCTCTGATGTGAGAAAACAAAGTAGTAAGAAGGAAGGGATGAGTCTGTAAATCAGGCATATTTTCTGAATTTCCATTCTGCATCCCCAACATCCGTCTGCTGACTTATCAAGGGGAGCGGCGAGAGTTTAGGAATGATGGACAGTCCTCTGAGAAAGCAGTGCCAGAAGCATGATGAGCAGAAATGCTGAACAAGATGCTGGCTGGAGGGGAAATCAATCTCCCAGGCCGATTAGTTTGGGTGAGCGCCAAGAGAGGCAGAAATTTGTTACAGCCACAGTCATCTCTCTGGCTACCTTTTCTTCTAGGTCCTACGATAAACTCAGATAAGCTAACTGGTCTAAGCATACGATGGCAATGTCTCAACACAGAAGACTATTATTAAAAAATGCATGTGATTCATTTCCCCAGTTGGCCTGTAAGATATGTAAGGACAGGGGCAGTGACTTTCTTCTGTAATTCATGGAGTAACCAGCACAACGCTGGACCCAAAGGACAACAAGCAACTTGCTAAACTGAACTGGCTTCGAAGTAGAAGTGAAAGGAACGTTCATTTTTGAAAACTGAGACTTTGTCTAATGTGCCAGCAGAGAAAGGAAAGCCAGATGTGTCCAATTTGTTGCGAGGCATGGAAAATAAGGTGGCTAACTGCAGACAGGGAGGCCCACGGTGAATTTTGGGAGAGGGGTTTCTATAAAATGTTAAAGACATGATTCTCGCACAGACATATAGTCATAGATTTATTCAATTCATTAGTGAGGGAACCAGTAGGATGCCAAAGCCAAACCAAGGGAGAATACAGGAGGCTGTTTTATATGATCACTGAAAGAAAGGACAGGAAAGGAGGTTTGCAAAGTTACATAAAACTGGTTAACATCCTATGCAATGATAAGATCAGCCCCCTTTGGGGTTAGTTTGCTATCTGGTGGAATTCATTTGCACGTCTACTGAATAAACATCATCTGCAACTTGGAGGTGTTCTCTCTTTTTTTTTTTTTAATGTTTTATTTTATTTTATTTTATTTTATTTTATTTTTTATTTTTTTTTATTTATATATGAAATTTATTGTCAAATTGGTTTCCCTACAACACCCAGTGCTCATCCCAAAAGGTGCCCTCCTCAATACCCATCACCCACCCTCTCCTCCCTCCCACCCCCCATCAACCCTTAGTTTGTTCTCAGTTCTCAACAGTCTCTTATGCTTTGGCTCTCTCCCACTCTAACCTCTTTTTTTTTTTTTCCTTCCCCTCCCCCATGGGTTCCTGTTAAGTTTCTCAGGATCCACATAAGAGTGAAACCATATGGTATCTGTCTTTCTCTGTATGGCTTATTTCACTTAGCATCACACTCTCCAGTTCCATCCACGTTGCTACAAAAGGCCATATTTCATTTTTTCTCATTGCCAC
>NW_024412426.1:1970846-1978412 GCF_014898765.1 Herpailurus yagouaroundi
TTTATTAAGAAAGGGTGCTGGATTTTGTCAAAGGCCTTTTCTGCATCGATTGACAGGATCATATGGTTTTTCTCTTTTTTTTTTGTTAATGTGATGTATCACGTTGATTGATTTGCGAATGTTGAACCAGCCCTGCATCCCAGGAATGAATCCCACTTGATCATGGTGAATAATTCTTTTTATATGCCGTTGAATTCGATTTGCTAGTATCTTATTGAGAATTTTGGCATCCATATTCATCAGGGATATTGGCCTGTAGTTCTCTTTTTTTACTGGGTCTCTGGTTTAGGAATCAAAGTCATACTGGCTTCATAGAATGAGTCTGGAAGTTTTCCTTCCCTTTCTATTTCTTGGAATAGCTTGAGAAGGATAGGTATTATCTCTGCTTTAAACGTCTGGTAGAACTCCCCTGGGAAGCCATCTGGTCCTGGACTCTTATTTGTTGGGAGATTTTTGATAACCGATTCAATTTCTTCGCTGGTTATGGGTCTGTTCAAGCTTTCTATTTCCTCCTGATTGAGTTTTGGAAGAGTGTGGGTGTTCAGGAATTTGTCCATTTCTTCCAGGTTGTCCAATTTGTTGGCATATAATTTTTCATAGTATTCCCTGATAATTGTTTGTATCTCTGAGGGATTGGTTGTAATAATTCCATTTTCATTCATGATTTTATCTATTTGGGTCATCTCCCTTTTCTTTTGGAGAAGCCTGGCTAGAGGTTTGTCAATTTTGTTTATTTTTTCAAAAAACCAACTCTTGGTTTCGTTGATCTGCTCTACAGTTTTTTTAGATTCTATATTGTTTATTTCTGCTCTGATCTTTATTATTTCTCTTCTTCTGCTGGGTTTAGGCTGCCTTTGCTGTTCTGCTTCTATTTCCTTTAGGTGTGCTGTTAGATTTTGTATTTGGGATTTTTCTTGTTTCTTGAGATAGGCCTGGATTGCAATGTATTTTCCTCTCAGGACTGCCTTCGCTGCGTCCCAAAGCATTTGGATTGTTGTATTTTCATTTTCGTTTGTTTCTATATATTATTTAATTTCTTCTCTAATTGCCTGGTTGACCCACTCATTCGTTAGTAGGGTGTTCTTAACCTCCATGCTTTTGGAGGTTTTCCAGACTTTTTTCTGTGGTTGATTTCAAGCTTCATAGCATTGTGGTCTGAAAGTATGCATGGTATGATTTCAATTCTTGTAAACTTGTGAAGGGCTGTTTTGTGACCCAGTATATGATCTATCTTGGAGAATGTTCCATGTGCACTCGAGAAGAAAGTATATTCTGTTGCTTTGGGATGCAGAGTTCTAAATAGATCTGTCAAGTCCATCTGATCCAATGTCTCATTCAGGGCCCTTGTTTCTTTATTGACCGTGTGTCTAGATGATCTATCCATTTCTGTAAGTGGGGTGTTAAAGTCCCCTGCAATTACCACATTCTTATCAATAAGGTTGCTTATGTTTATGAGTAATTGTTTTATATATTTGGGCGCTCCGGTATTCGGTGCATAGACATTTATAATTGTTAGCTCTTCCTGATGGATAGACCCTGTCACGATTATATAATGTCTTTCTTCATCTCTTGTTACAGCCTTTAATTTAAAGTCTAGTTTGTCTGATATAAGTATGGCTACTCCAGCTTTCTTTTGGCTTCCAGTAGCATGATAAATAGTTCTCCATCCCCTCACTCTCAATCTAAAGTTGTCCTCAGGTCTAAAATGAGTCTCTTGTAGACAGCAAATAGATGGGTCTTGTTTTTTTATCCATTCTGATACCCTATGTCTTTTGGTTGGCGCATTTAATCCATTTACATTCAGTGTTATTATAGAAAGATATGGGTTTAGAGTCATTGTGATGTCTGTATGTTTTATGCTTGTAGTGATGTCTCTGGTACTTTGTCTCACAGAGTCCCCCTTAGGATCTCTTGTAGGGCTGGTTTAGTGGTGACAAATTCCTTCAGTTTTTGTTTGTTTGGGAAGACCTTTATCTCTCCTTCTATTCTAAATGACAGACTTGCTGGATAAAGGATTCTCGGCTGCATATTTTTTCTGTCTAGCACACTGAAAATCTCGTGCCAATTCTTTCTGGCCTGCCAAGTTTCAAAAGAGAGATCAGTCACGAGTCTTATAGGTCTCCCTTTATATGTGAGGGCACGTTTACCCCTTGCTGCTTTCAGAATTTTCTCTTTATCCTTGTATTTTGCCAGTTTCACTATGATATGTCGTGCAGAAGATCGATTCAAGTTACGTCTGAAGGGAGTTCTCTGTGCCTCTTGGATTTCAATGCCTTTTTCCTTCCCCAGTTCAGGGAAGTTCTCAGCTATGATTTCTTCAAGTACCCCTTCAGCACCTTTCCCTCTCTCTTCCTCCTCTGGGATACCAATTATGCGTATATTATTTCTTTTTAGTGTATCACTTAGTTCTCTAATTTTCCCCTCATACTCCTGGATTTTTTTATCTCTCTTTTTCTCAGCTTCCTCTTTTTCCATAACTTTATCTTCTAGTTCACCTATTCTCTCCTCTGCCTCTTCAATCCGAGCCGTGGTGGTTTCCATTTTGTTATGCATTTCGTTTAAAGCGTTTTTCAGCTCCTCGTGACTGTTCCTTAGTCCCTTGATCTCTGTAGCAAGAGATTCTCTGCTGTCAGCTATACTGTTTTCAAGCCCAGCGATTAATTTTATGACTATTATTCTAAATTCACTTTCTGTTATATTATTTAAATCCTTTTTGATCAGCTCATTAGCTGTTGTTATTTCCTGGAGATTCTTCTGAGGGGAATTCTTCCGCTTGGTCATTTTGGATAGTCCCTGGCGTGGTGAGGACCTGCAGGGCACTTCCCCTGTGCTGTGGTGTATAACTGGAGTTGGTGGGCGGAGCCGCAGTCAGACCTGATGTCTGCCCCCAGCCCACCGCTGGGGCCACAGTCAGACTGGTGCGTGCCTTCTCTTCCCCTCTCCTAGGGGCGGGATTCACTGTGGGGTGGGGTGGCCTGTCTGGGCTATTTGCACACTGCAGGCTTGTGATGCTGGGGATCTGGCGTCTTAGCTGGGGTGGGTAGGCAAGGTGCACAGGGGCAGGAGGGGCAGGCTTAGCTCGCTTCTCCTTAGGTGATCCACTTCAGGAGGGGCCCTGTGGCAGCAGGAGGGAGTCAGATCCGCTGCCGGAGGTTTGGCTCCGCAGAAGCGCAGAGTTGGGTGTTTGCGCGGAGCGAGCAAGTTCCCTGGCAGGAACTGGTTCTCTTTGGGATTTTGGCTGGGGGATGGGCGGGGGAGATGGCGCTGGCGAGCACCTTTGTTCCCCACCAAACTGAGCTCTGTCGTCCGGGGGCTCAGCAGCTTTCCTTCCCTTTGTCCTCCAGCCTTCCCGCTTTCTGAGCAGAGCCGTTAACTTATGACCTCCCAGCCGCTAAGTCGCGCTTGCTGTCGGAACACAGTCCGTCAGGCCCCTCTGCTTTTTGCAAGCCAGACTCGGGGGCTCTGCTTGGCCGGCGAGCCGCCCCTCCGCCCCGGCTCCCTCCCGCCAGTCCGTGGAGCGCGCACCGCCTCGCCGCCCTTCCTACCCTCTTCCGTGGGCCTCTCTTTTGCGCTTGGCTCTGGCGCCTCCGTTCTGCTAATCCTCTGGCAGTTTTCTGGGTTATTTAGGCAGGTGTAGGTGGAATCTAAGTGATCAGCAGGACGCTCGGTGAGCCCAGCGTCCTCTACACCGCCATCTTCCCTCTCCTTCTGAAAGCTTCTGGACTTTAGATGGAAAGAGCCCTCCAACAGCTAAGTAAGCTCTTGAATGAATAAAAACTCATATCTAGATACATCCCACTGCATTTCAGAAGAGGAAGGATAATGAAGATTCTTAAAGCTTCCAGAGATGGAAAAAAGGTAAATCAAAACAAAAAGTCAACTCCCCCAAAATGAGATTCAGGCATCAGAAATCCCAACAACAAAGTGAGTGTTAGGAAAGGACGGAGCAATGCCTATAGATTACTGGGGGAAAAATGATTATGAAACTTGAATTCTTTGCAAATCAAACTCAATCAAGAATGAGGGCAGCGGCACCTGGGTGGCTCAGTCAGTTGAGCATCTGACTCAATTTCAGCTCAGGTCACAATCCCAGATCATGGGACTGAGCCCTGCATTGGTCTCTGCACTGAGTATGGAGCCTGCTTAAGATCCACTCCTCTCTTTCCCTCCCTCTCTCTCTCTCTCCCTCTGTCCCTCCCCTACTTGCACTCACCTCTCTCTCTCTCAAAAAAAAAAAAAATGAGGACAAAATCAAGTCATTTAAGGAATGCATGAATTCAAAAAATCTAGTGTCATACACATTTAATTAAAAAAATTTTTTTAACTTGATGATATAGCCTAATAAAATGAGAACAGATTCCAAGGAAGTGGAAGCTAGGGATCCAAGAAACAATGAAACTAACCTATGAATACAATGAAAAGAAATCATAGGACGACACTTGGACAGCAAGCCTAGAAAGTAACACATTCAAATTAGAAAACAAAGTCTAAAGAAGATGTTCAGGAAGAAAATTCTTTCCATTCAACAATAAATATACTACAAAGCTGGAAGATCTTATTATTATCATGAAAAGGGCATATATTTCTTCTCTCATTGGAAAAAAAAGGCAATTAGATATTGTAGGGGGGAATCCATATGGTCTACACATGAAGCAAATTAAATATGGCATGATTTTGAGTAGTTCTTTTGGACAAGAAAATCCATTTTATCTAGACATTTGGAATATTCTCTTTAGGTCAGCACTGATTTAGCAAAATAGTATTACATTTTCCAATTCAGAATTCTAATCATAAAATTTGGGTCACAGTAAATAATATTTATTTAATCATATTATAAATATGTGTTCTAAGATGTTAAATAAAGTACAAAATCCTTAGTGTACAGAACAGAATGTAAATATTATCAATCTTGACATCATCAAAGGAAGAATATAGTCATCAGTGAGGCTAAAAAAGTGAAACAAAGGGATGAGAGATGAAAGTTTAGGGATGGTAATTTCTCTCCTGTTACATAATGGAGAATTTGAAGTTACTTTTTAAAACTGATGGAAGATAAGGAGAAGTTTTATATATTTTTAATTGATGTAAATGAATAATAGAATGTATATATATCATATTGCCCATATATATATCATATTGTCCATATGTAATATATCATGTTTGCATATATTATACCTCATTTTATGTATATGGCATAGCATTGAATATATATTTAGGAGGAGAGGGAAAGGGAGAAGTGGTGGGAAATCCCTCTGCTTTCATAACCTGGAATCAACAGGTGTTGTCTAAACTTAGAAATCAAAACACAGAATTATAAGTATATTCTGTAGGATTATGGTGATAATTGCAAGAACCAAAAACATAAACATATAACAGAAGCTCTTGGGAATATGCTAGGTACATGGGGAGTTCAAATTGGGAAATATGTATTTTTATTTTGTTTTATGCCATTCTATACATGAGTATGTTTTACTTTTATTAAAAACAAAAACATAAGTTAAGTGAGTCCCACTTCTGCTGCCTTCAGGAGGATAAGATCTATACTTACAACGTGTTTGACAATCTAGTTCCAAATGACCTTTGCAATCTTGTCTCCCAGAATTCATGCATCTGACCACCTCACTTTTTTCCTGAAAGCACACTGCTCTTCTGTTCCTTCATGCATGTCTTTTGCACATGACTACCTTTCTGTCTTAAAATGGAAGATAGGAATCTGCTTTGCTGGGGAAAGTTCTACTCAGCATTTATGAATAAGATCAGCAAGAAATCATGAAAAGAAGAAGGAGGAGGAGGAGAAATTTGACTACATAAAAATTTAAAAGCTCTGTATGGAAGAAAGACACTGTAAACAAAGTTTGATGACAAATACAAATTGGGAAAAGAAAGATTTGCAGCATATATGACAATGGGTACAGCATGGACGTAGCCAAATGCCTATGAGCAACTGACTCTACCACTCACCAGCTGCAAGATCTTGAGCAAGTTATTTAACTTTCATGTGTCACACAGTTTCTTTATCTGTAAAATGAGAATAATAATAGTACCAAATTTATAGGATTTTTGAGGGATAAATTAATTAGTACATGTAAAGCATTTAGAACAGCACCTGACATATATTAAGTGGCATATAAGTTTGAGATTTTAGTATACTGTTGAAGATTTTAAAGAGCACTTAAAATAAGAAAACAGTATCTTAGCACCTATTAGGAAAGTGGTCGTATAGATAAGAAGGGTCAAAAGAAGAAATACTAATGGGCATTAAGTATATGAATTTGCTCAAGCTTGCCATTTATAAAAGCAATGGAAATTAAAACAAGCGAGATGTCTTTTAAATATCAGATTGGCAAAGACATAAACGATTGATAGTGCTGAGTTTAGGTAAGGGTATGGACAACTGGGCATGATCTCAAATGTGGGGATGGGAGAGAAATAAATTGATAGAACATTTCCAGAGAACAATGTGGCAATATTCATCAAAATTAAAGATAAGTAGTATATTTTTGACCCAGTCATTCTAATTTTATGAATTTCTGCTAAATAAATAAGTTGATAAGACTTTGTTTGTTTGTTTGTTTGTTTGGAACAGGAAACAATTAGAAACAACCTAAATGTCCATCAATAGGAGTCAGTTAAATAAATTAGGATTCATCCCTGTAATAGAATACTATCCATTTATCAAAAATGGATGGAGTGGAGCCACATTGATTGACATACACAATAGCCACAGTGTATCAGGTACATCAGAGAATTGCCTATTCTCTGGTAGGCAATTTATCTGCAACATTTCATTTACTTCTCATCACAACTCTGTAAGTTATATCATGTTATTAGATCAGTATTATAAAGAAGGAAGCAAACTCAAAGCCCTTCGGTGACTTATCAAGGTCACAACTCAAACCTAGGCCCACTGACTCTGAAACCCATGTTCTTAATGTCAATGCCATAATGCAAATAGATTATAAGGCAGTTCATACTCTGTAAGCCGATTTGTTATATATAATAAATATGTAATGTGGTTTTATGTGTCAACTTGACTGGGCCATGGGGTGCCAGATATTTGGTCAAACATTATTGTGGGTGTGTCTATGGGGGTTTTTCTGGATGAGATTAATATTTGAATTGGTAGACTAAGTAAATCCTTATCCAAGCAGCTGAAGAACTGACTAGAACAAAAAGGCTGAGTAAGAGGGAACTCTTCTTACCTGACAGCCTTGAGCTGGGACATCTGTCTTTTCTGGCCTTTGAAGGTAAACTGAAACATCGGCTCCCCTTGGGTCTCCAGCTTGCCAGATTTTGGATTAGAACTTACACCATCAGCTCTCCTGGGTCTCCAGAGAGCCAACTGCAAGACATAAAAAATAGCCATAATCTGGGGATTTATAACCATGTGAGCCAACTCCTTATAATCCCTCACTCTCTCCCCATCCATATAAAGAGAATATATATATATATATATATATATACACACACATATATATATACACATATACATATATACATATATATATATACACATATACATATATACATATATACACACACACACATATATATATATATATATAT